>NC_066581.1:216572668-216872668 GCF_024323335.1 Lathyrus oleraceus | reverse complement strand
AGTTGTTCCTCTTATTCCAAGCTTTCTAGAGATATAAAGTTTGCTCTATTTGGATTAAAATTGAGAAAGTTATGCTTAGTCAAAGTGAGACATATTTTTAGGACACTTAGAAAAATTTCTAAGTCCAAAGATCTTCAAAGTTTGTCAAGACTTCTTGGCCAGTTTACTTACACTTCAAGGCATCATTTGAAAATGTTTTCTTCACAACAATTATACCTTGCCATGTCCTCTTTCACATCCTTTTGGAATCATCTCATTTGGATCCATGGTTTGAGAGATACATTCACCTAAAATGGGCATCATGATTTGACTTTCTAGGCAGATTTTAGGCCAAACTGGCCCAACCAGTTTTGCATGGTGAAACCTGAACTTGAGGGCCATTCTTCACATTCTTCCATTCATCATTTCAACTTGTGCTCAACATGAAAGATGCTATACTCCATGAGATCTTTCTACTGTTTTCATTGCCTCACCAATTGGTAGCTTGCTCATTAAGTTACATGGCCATAAAGTCACCGTTTTGAAATGAATTTCTTGCTTGCCAAGCCATGCTGCACAAACCAAGTCACGTTTTTGCTACCTCTTTTGGCCATGCATTGGATATTCATTCATTTAAGTTTGGCCCAAAATAACACAAACCTAATACACCTCACTTCACACTTGTATTTTCATGGACAACACTTATCTCAAGGCCCATTAGAACATATAATCCACCATATTTAAAAGGCTGAAAACCCTAAACCTAGAGGAAGCATTGTGGAATTTCGTGGAAGGAAAGGGAAAGAAGCAAGCTCACTTATCATCTAGCTCTTGAGTTGGAATTTCTTGAAGCACAAAGGAGGGATCATATTCTTCCATCATCTTCTTCTATCAAAGAGGCAGTGGACCTTACATCCACTAGGTAACTCTATCACTCCTTTTCCATGGCCATATATTGACATACCTATGCTTATTATCATTACTTTTCACCATGCTATTCTTATGCTTGCTTACCATTATTATCATTATTGTTTGCCATGCCAATTAGATGCTCAAGTTGTTTCATGTTTGTTTATAATGCTAATCTTATGCTTATGTTCTTGATGTTATTAATTTATGCATGCTGAATTTTTTTCCATTATGTCGTGCCCATATTGACATCTTGTGGTCAACTTTTCTCCATGATCAAGCCATCATTTTACTCAAACAAGGATACCATGATAATCTACACATTTCGTACTTGAATTTTGGTTTTTATTTCGTGGCATTTGGTGCACTATAGCGCTTGAATTCTTGAGTGGAAAATTGAAAAAAAATCATTGCATGCTATCGTGTTTCTTATGCATGGCATTAGGGTTTCAAGGTTTGGTGAAGAAGATGATGGTGTGGCAACTTATGAGCCGTTAGATCCCATGCATATGTCTTAATCCTGGCCGTGCATATTTCTTTTGTCCTTTAGTCACTTAATGAAAGTTGACCAGTTGATATAATGTTACATGCTTTTTAAAAATAAAATGTTCATTTTAAATGTGTCACGCCTGGACATTTGGTTTGGACTTTGCCCTGCATTTTTTCACTTTTGACACCCCCACACGCCTGGCCCATTAACACTAATCCACTCCCTTTTCATTTTCTTTTTTTAATTTCCACTTATTTTCTGTTTTTATTTTAATTATTTAAAATATTTTCTTTGTCCATAAAATTACCCAAAAATATTTTTCACTTTTCTTAATGTCTTATTTAATTTTATTTAATTTTTATTTTTGTATTTATTTAATATTAATATTTTATTTTAATTATTTATTCTAAATGGTCCATTTTAACACACTTTTTTTTCTTGATATTATTTTTATGTCTTAAAATTATTTTTAGCTTTTGATTTTTGAGATGAAGGTTGAACAATGTCCCATGGTTAACTTGACCTTTTCTTGGAATTTTATTTCCCATTTTGAATTTATTTTGGATTTATTTTTGACCTAGTTTGGTAGGTTGACTTTTAATTTGACTTCTGTTTTATTTTAATTAATTTATGTACCAATTTTCATTATTTTAAAAATCTTTCTGGGGGATGATGATGTCCAGACCCCACATTACTTAGTTTAATTTTTCATAATTTTCTTCATTAATTTGCTATTTATTTGATATTTTTTAAGTTGACTTGAATTTTCAGTTGACTTCTTTATGATCGATGTTTGACTTAGGGATTGCTTAGGGAAATTGAAGAGATCTTTTGATCCTCCCTTGGTCATCTCATATGCCATGTATTAGAGGCCTTGTACCTTGATTTTATTTGGTCCTTACCATATTTCTTGATTAAATCATTCAGTGGCCCGTTTGTGTGCATCTTTTCATCTGTCTGATCCATCTGTCACCTGCTATACTTGTTTCTTTCATCCATGCTTTCTATTGCTTGATTGTTTAACATGTTTATACTCCCATGCATTGTTTAATGCTCTATTATTTGATTCTTTGATTTGATCATACACTTGTTTACTTATCTGATTTGATTAATAACTGTTGCCTACTTGTATGATGTATGAGGCATATATTCTTATTGTTTGATTGCCATGAACCATCCCCATTCATAACAAATGTACCCCTCTCCCATGAAGTGTATAATGTTTATTCTTTCATTCTTTATTCATCTGTTAATACAAGAATTAAAACGAACATCCGATAATCATTTCAAAACAAGATCAAAAGCTCGATGCAACGTCGAGTAATCATTTTCAAAACTTAACAGAACCAGCACATATTCATCCATCCTTTTGTAAGTCGATTGCTTCATGCATCGCCATTTCTCTTTTAAGTCGATTGCTTCATGCATCGCCATCTACCTGTAAGTCGATTGCCTCAGGCATCGCCATCTACCCTTATCCGTGGCTTCTCTCCTTGCTCCATCCGTCGACTCTTGTTCCGTTTAGGTAGCACCCATTAGGTAGAACCCTTTGTATGATAACATAGGTAGAATTCCCTTATTCTTTGCATGCTAACATTAGGTAGATGTTCCCCTTTGTAAATCCTAACACGTAAGTCCATATTGCTTGACAACTCTAGGGCAGAGCTTCCCCACTTTTTTAGACCTTCCGTGCGTCTCCGATCTTGTGGCATATCAATCCGTTCTATTGCAAAGAGGTAACTGCCTAAGACTCGATTCAGCGAGCTGCGACACCTATTGCTAGGATGTTGAACACATTGCCCACCTTCCTTTGACACAGCTAGTGTTCCCTTTTGTAAGTCCATGTTCAGATGGCAATCCTTAAACCCTAGTTAGTCGAACTACGACAACTCTGATTCTCATGTTCAAATGAGATACATAGGCACGAGATGCGATGTCTTGCCGAGTTAGACTGACAACTAACAACTAACCCTTGCTTGCTTTCGCCCTTGTTGCGATTCTTTTCCCTCGCCCTCGTTGCGATCGAGACTTTCCGTTTCTCTTGCCCTAGTTGCAATCGAGACCCTTGTTCCCGTAGTTAGATGAACTACGTTTTTTCTCTAATTCGCATTCCAGATGAGATACGTAGGCATAAGATGCGATGTCTTACCGAACACACTTCTCTTTAACCCATAGGTAGCCGAGCTACGAAGACTCTGATTCTCATACTCAGGTGAGATACGTAGGCAGTGGATGCGACATCCTTGCGAGTCATTTTCATTTTCTTTTTACCTCCTTTTAGTAAATAGTACCTTAGATATACCTACACCCTTTAGACTAGAACAACAAGAGTGGATCCCGTAGAGTACTACAGATGCGTATGGGTGCTAATACCTTCCCTTCGCATAATCGACTCCCGAACCCTAGATTTGGTTGCGAGACCTTGTCTTTTCCTTTTCTCCAGGTTTTCTTCGATCGTTTCCTTTCCTTCCTTTGGGATAAATAACGAACGGTGGCGACTCTTCTGTTTTCTTTCCTCGCCGGTTGTTTTTTCGCATTTTAGTTGTGACACCATGGCTAGAAAAATGTTGAGAGCAAGCTACTATTGGCTGACAATGGAGTCTGACTGCTGCAAATATGTGAAGAAATGCCATAAATGTCAGATTTATACGGATAAGATTCATATTCCCCCGACACTTCTGAATGTGATTTCATCACCATGGCCTTTCTCTATGTGGGGAATTGACATGATTGGCATGATAGAGCCGAAAGTGTCAAACGGTCACAGATTTATTCTCGTAGCTATTCGTTACTTCACCAAGTGGGTCGAAGCGGCGTCATATGCAAACGTGACCAGGCAGGTGGTCGTGAAGTTTATCAAGAATCAACTCATATGCCGATATGGTGTGCCAGATAAGATTATTACTGATAATGGATCTAACTTGAATAACAAGATGATGAAAGAGCCGTGTAGCGAGTTCAAGATAGCACACCATAATTCTTATCCTTACAGACCCAAGATGAATGGGGTTGTTGAAGCTGTTAATAAGAACATCAAGAAGATTATCCAGAAGATGGTTATTACGTACAAAGATTGGCATGAGATGCTGCCATTTGCCTTGCATGGGTATTGTACATCTGTTCGCACTTCAATAGGGGCAACACCTTTTTCTCTTGTTTACGGAATGGAGGTTGTACTCCCAGTAGAGGTGGATATCCCATCAATGAGAGTCTTGATGGAAGCCAAGTTGACTGATGCTGAATGGGTTCAGAGTCGTTATGACCAACTAAATTTGATTGAAGAGAAGAGATTGACTGCCATGTGCCATGGTCAATTATATCAGCAAAGGATGAAGAAAGCCTTTGATAAGAAGGTCAAGCCTCGTGTGTTCCGAGAAGGTGACCTCGTGCTCAAGAAAGTCTTGTCTTTCGCGCCCGATTCCAGGGGCAAGTGGACTCCAAACTATGAAGGTCCATATGTTGTTAAGAGAGCCTTTTCAGGCGATGCTTTGATACTTACAAACTATGAAGGGGCAAGTGGACTCCAAACCATGAAGGTCCATATGGATGGGGAGGATTTCACTCGTCCTGTGAATTCAGATGCAGTCAAGAAATACTTCGCCTAAAAATAAAAACAGAATAGCTCGCTAAGTTGAAAACCCAAAAGGGCAGCTTAGGCAAAAATGAGCGTCTCGGTGGATTAAAAACCCGAAAGGGCGATTCAGGAAAAAGTTAGAGACATAAAAAATGAATATGTATCCCGCTAGATTGATCACCTCACCCCGGGGCAATCTAGGCAAAAATTTGGGATTTGGCAAGTAACTGCATCCTGACAAGACTTTGTTCTACAAATTGTCATCTGTCAAAGGTTCTCGCTCAGTCATCATCAACTAAAGCTTCAAATACATCGGATTCAGAGTTGGTGGATAAATGGTCATTATGTTTAATGTAGCCCCTTTTCCAATATATATCACCAATTTCAAATTTATAAAGATCTATGGAGTCTTTCCATTTGCAGACTACCATCCCATCAAATAAATTTGAGCCTTTATCGTATTATTTGCACTCTTATTTGTTTCTATTCAACAAATGTTTTGCATGTTTTAATGGAGAAATATCATTGTTTTAAATAAATAAATTTTTTTATATTTTAAACAAAGTGCACATTCACGGTGACAAAAGGATACTTGGGATATCTTCAGTGCTCTCCCAAGGATGGCATGATCCTCAACAGGGTAGAACATTTGTTCATATTCTCGGCATGATTGTATCCCTATCCCTCAGAGCCCGTGTGTGATTTCCTCCTGAGCAGAGTGGTTGACGAAGAGGTTTATCTTTCCTTCAGCGGAGTAATGATCATTCCTCCTCAACAGATGTGATTTCGTCAGTAGTACAATATATGATGGTGACCCTGGAAACTTTGGTTTGGTGGTTATTCCCCACAGAGGCCCGTCCTCTCCTTTGATGATTTCCCCAGTAAAGTTGCTTCTACATGTTGATCCTGTCCCCAGTTGGAGTTGGTTGATGCTCATTCCCCTGCAGAGATCTTTGTTTCCCGATATCACTTGCCCCCATCAGATTGGATGTTCTCCAGTGGGCCTGGCTTTTTCTCTTAAGATGTAGTACCGGTTGTTTGTTCATTGATCGTTGGACCTGTTTGTGTTAGATATGTCTGTTTTGTTAGCATGCATTGTAACACCCTTCTAGAATACCCCAAATATTTAATTAAAATAGCAATATATCAATCAGAGTAATTATGCAATTAAGGGTGTCACACAATCATTTCACAATATTCACCAAATAACTGTCATGCTCTTTTATTAATTCAAAACATAAAGCATTTGCACAATACGCAGCGGATAGAAATCAAATCAATCATGCAAAACATGTAACACATTACATGTAAAGTTGTTCAACAACCAAAGCAGAAAAACAATTAAAACATCCCGTCCTGATGTTACATCTACCAGAGCATGACCCACTAAGGAACTACACTAGACTCCAAGGACTAGCTTCTACTCAATCACTGCTCGTTACCTGAAAAATAGTTGTAAGGGTGAGTTCCTCAATCAATATAATAAACATTATAAAATATCATGTAATGCTAAGTAATTTAACACATATCATCACCCTAATCAGATCACACATATTTAGCAACGACAATATCAACTCATAATCATCATCATCATCATACTCAAACTCAACACAACCATAAAACACGCATATAATATTGGAATACATCCATTCATATATTATGCCATACATACATACATTATGCGATGAGACTCCATGCATGCGGTACCGACTATTCGTGAACATATAGTTCAACCTCACCGACCAAATCCAGGTACGGCTACCAAGCCCACTAGTCCCACTCATTTGAGACCTAGTGACTCACTCACTAATCCCTCACCATGGGAATTAGCTACCACCCCAAGGGCTATGATATGCACGCTAATCACCTAGCATGCAAACATCAACAATCATCCACAATGATTCACTCACTAATTCCTCACCATGGGAATTAGCTACCACCATAAAGGCCACAATATGCAAGCTAAATCACTTAGTCATGCAAACATCAACAATCATCCACAATGGACATATGCTCACACTCTAAGCCATAAACAGTCCATTCATAAGTTCATACATGATAGATACATTCACCACATTATGCATATCATCATACATCATCAACATATTCACCACATAATCATATCATGTCATACCACATAATCAATCACAGCATTAGCACACTCTACTAATACCTATACTACTCAAAACAACGGGAAATGATCCCTACTCTATCATACATCAGCTAAATTACATTACTCAGCTGAACAACCAAAAACTACACAACAACAGCACAGAAAAATCACAATCCTGCCCATACGCGTATTGCCTAGTCCCATACGCGTATGGCCCATTTCTCAGCCATTCCCATACGCGTACCACCTATCTCATACGCGTACCAACAGAGACCAAACCACGTTCAAAACATCATCTTCCTCATCCATACGCGTAATGCCTAATGCCATACGCGTACCAGACCATCTCATACGCGTATTGCCTAGTGCCATACGCGTATGACCAGAAACCAGATTTTCAGATCTGCTATTGTTTTCTCTGCTACGAGATCTCCCAATTCCAACCTCTTACAATCCGATTTTTACACAATAATCGTTCATATCACCTAACACGAATTATCCCCTATTCGATTTCACAAATTCTAACATTTTTACATCTAATTCCTACAAATTCCTTTCAATCATAATCCAATTTTTCGTTCATCCAATATTTCACAAATTTCATCATGCATCATTCTAATCAGAGTCAATCCATGGTTTATCACTACCCACTACATGTTATCCCATAATACCCATTAATCGACGATAAACCCCCTTACCTGAGTTAATCCGGCGAATCTTTAAGCTTCAAGTTTTTCTCTTCTCCAACCTTCTTCCTCTTGCGCTGTCTCTTTGCCCTTTTCCTCTTTTCAGCCGCTTCTCTGCTTTTCACGTAAAACCCTTTCTTTACCAAAAATAGACTCTTTTTCTTATTTCCAACATATATATATCTTCCAATAATTATTATTCCAATAATAATAATCCAATAATTTCAATTATTTAATTAAATTAATAAATATAATATTAACTTAAATTAAATAATTATCTCATTTTTATCGGGGTGTTACATGCATCATACATAAACCACGCATATACGCATATAATTTTGACATTCAAATATTCATGTTGCATTGTTTTCCATAAATACCTTTGTTTGTTGTCTCCTGCTATTCGGTGATACATATTTCATCAAGCGGATGTTTGTGTCTGATCTCCCCATGTAGAGTCAGCCCCATAAGCAGAAAGTGTTTATCCTTCCTTCCATATTCCCCACTGAGTTATGTCCTCGTGGATGATGGTTGTTTCTGTTTCCTCCCAACACATATATTGGGATGGAGTTCCCCCTGAGTGATATCCTCATAGGGATGAGTCTTGTTTCATCGTGCCTCTCTAGTTTTTTCCTAGATTGGCTTCTTGCGATTTTCCTTGCACTTAGATGAATGATTGCTCAATAACCAGTAAATTGTCCATCTTTTCCCCGGCGAAGTCTGTCGCCTTCTACCCTCATACCGGTAGTTATAAGTCCTATTTCTGTGGTTTTCTACCCTCATACCGGTAGTTCTAAATCCTATTTCTATCCCCTTGCAGAGTTAACCTTTTTGTTCATCCCAACCGATGACGGTTACTCTTCTGTGGTTTCCTACCTAGTATTGGCAGAAGTAATCCCCTTTTTGACGGTTATCTTTACCCAATATTCGGTATTGATATTCCTTCACCTTTTTGAGTATATCTCCCAGTAACCGGTGATATATCTCCTGGATCATTGCCTTTGTCAATGTATCCCCAGCGGGTCATCTTTCATTTACCGATTGTCGGTAATGATTTGTTTCTCCCCTCGATTGGTTATCATTTTATACCTAGTATTCAGTATCCCGATGTCCTTTCTTTTTGGTTGATTTATCCTTTATTAACCTAGTAATCGGTTGTGGATAATCTTCCATGCGAGTATGTTATCTACTTTCTGACGGTAATAGATAATATATCTCATGCGCTCTTATGTCGAAGTCTTTTTCTTCCCCAATCGAGTAAGATTCGTATTCCCTTTGCGGAGTCGAATGTTCGTCCTATAATTGAGTTTTCTTTTCATCCCTCTTTCGGATGATGAGTGTCTTGGAAATATTCCCCAATTCACGCTTGGTTGGTCACCTGTTATATGCCCAGTAACCGGTATCCCTGGTGTTCCTTCCCTTCTGCTCCCTATTATGACTTTCGTCCCCTGTGGAGTCAGATTTTCGTGAGTTGAAATATACCTTTTTTAGGTATTCCTCAGATGATTTTGTATGTTTGATATCTCTCACCCTCATACCGGTCTTAGATATTCATTCTCCCTGAGCGTGTTGTTCTCCCACCCTTATCCTGGTGCTTCGATCACATGTCTCCTTGAGCTTATTACCCAGTAACCGGTAATACCTCATCCTGTGGTTTCCTCAGACGAGTCCTGTTTGGACACTCCCCAGCGAAGTCCCTTAGTGGATTTTCCCCCGTCTGAGTCCGGATTTTCATCCGAAGTATCCGTTGTGGATAGTTTTGCTGTATTGGCATATTCCCCAATACATGCACCTTTGAGTCAACTAGAGTCTTTCCATTGATCTATTTTCATGGAACTCTTCTCCTGTGTCTCAGCAAGTTCCAAGTTGTGACCTGCTCACGCATCTTTATCCCCATCAGAGTCCCTAGAGTCTCTACCCCATTGAGTATATTACTCATATGGATTGTCAGTTCCTCCTATCTTCTTTCCTCTTTGTGGATGCATATCTCCACAGAGTATTATCTTTCGCATACATACATTTGCATCATGAGGTCTCTTAGGGACCAAAATTCATCTCTTTGTTATTATTTAAGCCCATTCTACCTCGTCGAGACGAAGATTTTAACCTTCACTTCTCCGGCTAGAATGAACTTAAATAGGGGCATCTGTAAGACCCCAATTTTGACCCTAAGATCCCTCATGGCATCATAACATTTGCATTGGCATTGCCTAAAGGATCATGAGCATCTTGGTTCCCTTTGCCTTTGGGTGGGATCTCTTATGAGTTTGGTTTGAGATCACCAAGCATACTTGAATTGTATATTATTGCTTTTCTCATCTTATTTACTAACCAAAAGCACACAAAATATGTCACTAACATCTCTTGTTTGTAGCTTGAGCAGTCACAAGGTCTAAAGCTTCTAGGAGACCCTATGTGCATTGATATGGCCAAGGGAAGATGAAGGAAAGAATGGCTATGGTTCCCAAAACTCTCATCCATCAAATATTCCTCCCAAGTATCTCAATTCATCATTTTTTATCAAAGCAAATCAAGGGGTTTGAGGTTTGTTTCCCAATGAAACCCTAATTCATCTGTTCATCAACTGTGCCTTGCTCATGAAGCAACCTTAACCCATGATCAAATAAAATCAAGGGAAGTTCTTTAATTCATCATTTCATGCATATTTGAACTTATTTGAGTGCCCTCAATCATCAATTCATCAAGATATGAGTTTTGGACTTGAGAAGTTGATCAGTCAATTCATCTAACTATTTTGAAATACACTGAGACCTAACTTTTTATGTGTTTGTCAAATGGACATGAACCCAAGAGAAAATATGTTATTACGAACCATATGAACAACTTTCATATTCATCAAAAATTTATTTGAAGCTTGGAAGGTCATCATCCATTCCAAGACATTATAGGCCATTTTGACTGAAACCCTAATTTTGGGTCAACTTTCCAAGGACATAACTCCTTCATTTTTCATGATTTTGAGGTAAGATCAAAGGTATTGGAAAGCTTAATATGTCTAATTCAAATGTTATGTTGAGAAAAATTGCAAAGTCTCAAAATAAATACACGTGATAATGCAAAACATTATAGGTCACTTTGGACCAAATGCATTGAAATGTGAAAAAGTCCAACTTCAAGTGCCCATAACGTCTTCATAAAAAATTCAAATGATGCAAAATTTAAGTCCAAATTGATTGCTTTGAAAAGATCTACAACTCTCGTGTTGACGATTTTGTCATTTGGAGCTTGCATCATTGAGATAGAAGGGCTTGAATTTTGGCCAATTTTGAAAATCTCACACATGCATGTTTTGCACCCTACACTTCAAGTTCAATTTTCACTAATTTCCAAGGCCCAAATGAATTTTTGATCAATATAACATTTGTTCCTTATGCAATAAGCTTTCCAACCATTACTCATAAGGTTGCATTTCAAGGTTGGACATGGCATTTTCGAAGACTTGAATATAATAGTGCATTTTTTGAAAATCATTTGAATTGCATTGCATGAGCTCAGCACACTCATTCTGCACGTCCATTCTCATTCCCTTTGGCATAAGCTTGCAATTCCAAGTGGAATTGGGCCCTCCATGCGCCTGTACAGGCCCATGCATGGAGGCCATTTCCATCCATGCACATGATTTGATCATGCAATTCAGCCTTGCTCAGCTATAAATACAATGCCTTGGCCTCTCATTTTCACAACCTTAAGGCGCCCCAATTGCTACTGAACTGAAATCCTAGCCATCACTAAAGGAACTATTTCATTTTTCTTCAAATTTTTCAGAGCTGAATTTTGATTTCATTGATCAATCTTCAGATCTCAAAATTCCTAAACCTTCTCTTCTTGATCCATAGTGCCTACTGTAAGCAAAAGCATCCAAAGATCTTGACTCAAAGCCTTGCAATTCAAAGGTTCACTTCAACTGTTATTTGCTTCGAACCAGCTTGTATATTGCTCTATTTGCTTTGTTCTTGTGTGATCTGAAGTCCTTTGCATAGAGGCAACATTGCTATGCTTTCAATTTTTGAAAATCATGAAGTTCACATGAACACCACAGAATTTCCACTTCTGATTTCTCTCAATATAGAGATCTAGAATGGAATTGAGTGGTACAGGGGTGATGTACATCACCCCAGCTCTCGAATGATGTCTGGATCGTGCCATTTGGTTACTATTTTAAATTTTGCAAATTTTGGTTTGGCCGGAAGTTGGCCTGAGAAGATGGTGGCGCTGGCCACCGTCTGGTCTCCAGATTCAATCAGGAGCGTCCATTTTGTTTTCTAGATGCAATCTCAGTCGTGCCATGTTATGACTTATAATAATGCTACATGTGATGCATTGACCAACGAACATGGTAGGCGCGCGCGTATGGGCCTCATGATTTGCCAGCTCAATTAATGAGCTCAGATCCAATGGCTCACGCTTTTTCCTATTTTCTAATTTCTGATTTTAATTTCTGTTATTTCTTTTAATTCCATTTCACTTAAAAAATTTATATCTCTCTCATTATTGGTCAAAAAATTATGGGACCAATTTCATTCTTCTCCTTTTAATTTCTACTTTCTAAAAATGATTTTTAATATTTTTTATTTTATCATTTGATATTTTTTAGTAATTTTCTATTTTCTGGTTATTTTTAATTCATTTAAAATAATTTTTGATATTCAAAAAATACAAAAATATTTTTCTAACCTCTTTGAATGATGATAGATCTATAAAAAATATTCTCATCAATTTATTAAATGATTTGAGATTTATTTGAGATTTTAGTTCAATTAGGTTATTTTTATGCATTTTTTTTAATTGATTTAAAATAGTTTTTGACTTTTAAAAATGCTGAAATTTTTTGTCAAGCTTTGTTTGACCTTGTTGAACTTGGGATAATTCACTTGGACTTTTCAAAGTTGATTTGAAGTGAGTTTGAAGTTTGACCTTTCTTTATTATTTTAATTCAAGTTTTATTTGAATATTAAAAATGCCAAAAATATTTTATTTGTTTTCTTGACTCCTAATTCTCATTTTGCTTATGTTTTCTATTGTTTGACCTTGATCTTCTCTATCTTTGGTCAATGCTTGTTGATTAATACATACCATTTCCATTAATGCACTTTAATTCTTCATCTTCTTCTTCTTCTCCGTCTTTTTTTTATCAATGAGTTAGAGATTGGTGGTTAGCATTGATACATGGAGGTTTAATCTTCCTTGATTCAAATCTAATTCATCTTGATCATGGATCAATTGAATAGCTTTGCATTAAGGATAGGTTGCTTCCTAAATCATGCAAAGAACCTAAATCAATACAAGATCATTTCTCATCTTCTTTTTGGCATGGCAAGTTGTTGGAGTTTGATTCACTAATCAAGACCTCTAACTTGTGTAGTTGCCTACATTATAATTGACCGGCCTCAGATAGTTGTGACTTCTATATAAGTCCAATTACGATTGCTTAACATAGCGCTAAATTTGCCTTATGGCACACTAACCCTAACACTAACTACTAACCATTAACATTTACTTCTAGCTCTTTACATTTATGCAATTTACTATTCTGGTACATATTATTCATTTGTTTTGCTCTTTGCTCATTTGAGCACATGTTTATGTTAATGCAATTTGCCTTTTGCTCACTTGAGCACATAATTGTGTATATATTATTGTGCTTGTGTTTTGTTTTGATTGATGTGGACCAAATGCAAAGAAATGGACAAATGGACTTAGTTTCTAGAACATTCCCTATGCAAAATTGGAGTAAAAAGGACCTTAATGTTGAAGATGGATTAGAAGGACCTAACCTCTAAACTCACTCTTGTCCATTCTTGATTTACTTCATAGAACTCTTTGATGTGTGTGCTTTTGTGTTAGGGAATCCTATGTGAGCTCAAATTGAAGAATCATTGCCATGTTCATCCAAAGTGAAAGATACAAGAGACATTGGGGATCTTCTAAGAGCTTGTTTGATTATGTTGATTGCTTGAGCTTATAATTATTTTGCTTACATATTCCAAAGTATGGGAGCTACTTGGATCATCAATATGATCTCAAGAGAGGAACTCCATTTGTGGTCTTGTTTCTTATCTCTCATCTCTTGTATGATTAGGACTTTAGCCATTCTTCTTCTTCCCTCCACTCTAACCCAAGCCAAAACTTTTGTGCAAACATTTAACATTTGTTTTCAAACATTAGAAACCTAAGCCTTATGCTTTTGATTTTCAAACTTTCTTTTCATAACACTTATTTTGAATTGAACTTTTAAGACAACTTTGACCATATTTTGTAAATACTTTTCATTGGTAAATATAACCCATTCAAATGTTTTTTGTGGTTTCAATGGCCATTTTCTCAATCAAAACTTTTCATAACCTTTAGCTATTAGGTTTGAGTTATCCTTGAGGTAGATGTAATACTCACCTATATCCTTAGTGATGGACAATGAGTCTTCCATGCTTATTATAGGGTTAACCCCTCACTAGCATGTTGAAGATATCCTCACATGGTGGATTTGTGGTTTTAGGTTGAGTTTTCTCCCTTGGATAACAAAAGACCTTAAGGCTTTTGGACCAACCAATTCACCAACTCATTTTGAAATTTTTACCCCGAACTACGAGGTTTTGATCCTAATATTTTTTTAAGATGGTACGTAGGCAATGGGTTTATCCATCCAAACACAAAATGTAAATAACTTGTATATTCTCTTCTCATCTCTTCAATCATGTTTGCACAAATAATTTTTTCACAAAATACCAACCTTACAACAAATGTGAAAAGGGCTCCCTAGGAGTACCTAGGATGTTTTGGGTGCTTAAAACCTTCCCATTGCATAACCAACCCCCTTACCCCGATCTCTGACATTTTTACTAGTTTTTTATTCGATAAAACTTTTAGGTTTTTGTTCGCTTTCTAACCATTCCTTTGGATAAATAAAAGTGCGGTGGCGACTCGACTTGTATGGTTTACCTTAGATTTAGTCAATATCTCTAATGGTAACGAATACCCCGCTATGATGGTATTACGACATCAAATGTTTCCTCCAAAGTCAGATTTACCCGCCTGGGGCATCTTTGAAAGATAAGAAGACTTTGAGAAGATTAGCCGGTAATTTCTACTTGAATGGTGATGCATTGTACAAGAGAAACTTCGATAAGGTTTTGCTCAGATGCGTGGATAGACACGAAGCAGACTTGTTGATGACCGAAGTGCATGAAGGTTCCTTTGGTACTCATTCCAATGGACATGCAATGGCGAAGAAGATGTTGCGAGCAGGTTACTATTGGCTGACAATGGGACTTGACTGTTGCAAGTTTGTGAAGAAGTGCCACAAGTGTCAAATTTATGCTGATAGGATTCATGTTCCTCCGAAACTATTAAATGTTATCTCTTCCCCATGGCCTTTCTCCATGTGGGGAATTGATACGATTGAGCCCAAAGCTTCGAATGGACATCGTTTCATTTTAGTGGCCATTGCCTACTTCACAAAATGGGTAGAAGTGGCATCGTATGCAAATGTAACCAAGCAAGTTGTTGTGAGGTTTATCAAGAATCAGATTCTATGTCATTATGGTGTGCCAAGTAAGATCATTAATGATAATGGATCGAACTTGAATAACAATATGGTGGGAGCGCTTTGCAAAGACTTCAAGATTGCACATCATAATTCTTCTCCCTATAGACCCAAGATTAATGGGGTTGTTGAAGTTGTGAACAAGAACATTAAGAAGATTATCCATAAGATGGTTGTCACATATAAGGATTGGCAT
The DNA here is from genome assembly GCF_024323335.1 of Lathyrus oleraceus. Classification (NCBI taxonomy): domain Eukaryota; kingdom Viridiplantae; phylum Streptophyta; class Magnoliopsida; order Fabales; family Fabaceae; genus Lathyrus; species Lathyrus oleraceus. Next base: position 216,857,160 of record NC_066581.1, on the reverse strand, counting down.
GAGATGCTCCCATTTGCTTTGCATGGGTATCGTACATCTATCTGCACTTCAACAGGGGAAACCCCTTTCTCTCTCGTTTATGGTATGGAAGCAGTGCTCCCCGTAGAGGTTGAGATTCCTTCATCACGTGTGCTCATGGAAGCCAAGTTGACTGAAGCTGAATGGTGTCAAACCAGGTTTGACCAGTTGAGTTTAATAGAAGAGAATAGATTGACTGCCATGTGCCATGATCAGTTATATCAGCAGAGGATGAAGAAAGCTTTTTGAAAAGAAGATCAAACCTCGTGTGTTCAGAGAAGGTGATCTTGTGCTCAAGAAGATTTTATCGTTCAAGCCAGATTCCAGAGGAAAATGGACTCCCAATTATGAAGGCCCATATGTTGTCAAGAGAGCCTTCTCAGGCGGCGCATTGATTCTTATAACTATGGATGGTGAAGAGTTCACTCGCCCTGTGAACGCAGATGCAGTCAAGAAATACTTCGCCTAAAAAAGAGAAGAACATCTCGCTAAGTTGAAAACCCGAAAGGGCGGCTTAGGGAAAAATGAGCGTCTCAGTGGATTGAAAACCCGAAAGGGCGATCCAGGCAAAAATTAGAGACATGAAAACAGAATGATTTCCCGATAAGTTTAGTACCCCACCCTGGGGCAACTTATGCAAAAATTAGGGATTATGGCAAGTAACTGTAGTCTGCTGATCTTCGGTGATTTGTTTGAGCACAAGGGTTGACGTTGATTCATCTTCAGCAGCGGTCAAGAGCACAGTGGATATCAAGATTTGGTAGAAGGATTAAGGATCATTTGTATTCAATGTAACCCTTTTCCATGTAAATTACCATTTTCAAATTTGTAAAATCTATGGAGTCTTGTCATTTAGAGACTACCATTCTATTAAATAAAGTTGAGATTTTATCCAATTATTTCAATTCCTATTTACTTCAGCCAATAGTTTTAAAATTTTATTATGATCATTTTGAAATTAAATTTTTAAATCAAAATCAAGTTTTCGTAAAAGCAAGAACTTTTCCAAAGCAAGTAACAGTAATATCAACAACATTTCAGTGAAAAGAAAGTCCTTAAGTGTGAAGCATCTGAGGTTCCCCAAGTAGTAACTCTTCGGGTATCCCTAGTCATCAGCGTTGATTCATTTCCTCAACAAAGTGTTATTATCCCCAACTAACGGATTCGGTTCCTCGGTGGAGTGTTTGATCCCCCAATGGAGTTTCTTTCTATTTTCCCAGCTGAGTTGGTTGACTCATATACTCTGTGGCGTATTGTTTTCTCCAGTGAAGTCGCTAAGATGTTTGTACATCCCAATGGAGTTTCTTTCTCTATCCCCAACAGAGTTTCAACCTTCCCAACGGAATTCTTTTTTTCCTCAGCAGGTAGATCGTCATCAGAAGATGTTTGATCTCTCCCCAGTAGATCGCTTTGGTGTCTCCACCAATCGTCGCATTTTTGCTCCCAGTCAGAGTTTCCTCCTGGTTTCTGAGCAGCTTTTGATTTGTTCCCCAGTAGGGTTGTCTCCCATTTTTTTATGGTGTTGACCTAAAATTCCCTACAGATTGGATGTTTTGTCTTCAGCATGTCTCCTTCCCCAGTCAAGGTTGAGCCTTTCGGATGTTGATATCTTTGTTCTCCAGCAGTTTGTCTCCATGATTTTTGTGGATTGACCGAGGATTATATCGATGGTTCAATTTCTTTGCGACACCTCTATATCCTTTGTGATCGTTTTGTCAGCATAATCATCATATATACGTATACCTATACATTCATATAAATTCATGATTTGCATATCTTTCACCTTCATATTTGATTTGCTTGAGATTTTATTCTCTGTTATGGCGGTACTTTATCCCCATACCAAATCTGGTGTCTGTCCTCCTTCAATTGTAGAGTGTCACCCCCTAAGCAGAAAAGACTTTAACCTTTCCCTGTTTCCCCATTGAGTTTATTTCCTCGTGGATGATTGTTATTTCTATTTCCTCTCCAGCAAAATTTCTGGATGGAATTACTCCCCTTGAGCTATATCCTCAATGGGTTGAGTCTTGATTGATCATTTTCTTTCTAGGTCTTACCTAGATAGATATTTTGGTCCCCTAAGAGTCTATTACCCAGTAATTGGTGACGGATTTTCTCTTTGATTTGGTCTTCTGCCCAGTAATCGGTAGTTGTAAATTCTGCTTTGTCCCCTCGTAGAGTGAATCTTTGATATGTTCATCCTAACCGGTGACGGATTTTTCTCTCCGACGGTTTTCTATCCAGTTTTTGATAGATGTAATTCCCCTTTTGTTGTTCAGTTGGTATATCCTTGATATGTTCATCCTAACCGATGACGGGTATCCTCCTTGACATCCCCAGGCAAGTCTATCCTTGATATATTCATCCTAACCAATGACAAATTTTCTTCCATGTCGAGTTTATCCTTGATATGTTCATCCTAACCGATGATGGATACTCTCACCCTTGGTCTTCTACCCAGTAACCGGTAGTTGTAAATCCTATTTTCCCGTAATTTCCCCCAACAAGGTTATTCTTACCCAGTAACCGGTAATGGATACCCCCTCCTGGCGATCCTCAGCGAGTCATCCTTGATATGTTCATCCTAACCGATGTCGGATGTTCTCCCTATCAGATTTTTATTATCTCCTTACCTAGTAACAGGTAGTAGATAATGAATTTCTGCTCCTCCTGTGTTGAAGTTTATTTCTCCCCAGTTGAGTTGAGTGTGCATTTCCTTAGTGAAATCGCTTTTCTCTACATGAGTCGAGTACTTCAGTTTTATCCTGACTTACTCATATCCCCTACAGATGTCGTGTTTTCCCCGGCTGAGTCTTTCCATTTCATATGGAATCCCTCGAGTTCCCCCAGTAGTTTTAAGTCATAGCCTGGCCTACGCGTAACTCCTTTTATTCCCCAGAGTCTCTGTCTCCCCAATGATTTTTCCTTATGGAATGCATTGTGCTCCTGCGGACTTTCGGTCTCTCTGATTTCTTTTCCTTTGTGGCAATACCTCCCCACAGAGCATTTACTTTTGCATTCATATCATTTGCATCATGAGGTCTCTTAAGGACCAAAATTCGTTTCTATATGTTGTTATTTAAGCCTATTCTACTGAGTTGAGCCGAAGATTTTAACCTTCACCTCCTCAGTTAGAATGTCCTTAAATATGGGCAGCTGTAAGACCTTAATTTTGACCCTAAGATCCCTCATGAAATTTCATCATAAGCATCAGCATTGGGATCATGCCTTGGCATCCTCCTTACCCCTCCTTCATTGGGTTTGTTTTGGGAGAGGTCACCAAGCACTTTGTGATTGTATCATACTTGTATTTTATCATTTCACTAACCAAAATATCAAAAATATGTCTTTGCATTTGCCTAACTCTTTTATAGGAAGGGCATGATCTCATTGATTCATCAAGTTCACATCTAGGGTTTGAGACCCTCATGAACAAAGAGCATAACCAAGAATTTATTCAAGAATGGTTACAATCATCATATATGAGTCCCAATTGCTTCTACATGTTATATTTATCAAGTTTGCTTCAAGAGTTTGAGGGTGATTTGCCTCGGAAACCCTAGTTTGACTGAGTATTTTGAGTAACTTCTCCAACAAGCTATCTCACCAATTGATCAAATTTCTCAAGGGACACTTCAAATTTTACCATATTATGCATATATGATATACCATGATCCAATAAAGTCAAGAGAATTGGAAATTAGCAAGTTGGTTGATGGTGGTTTGCCAGATGAATTTGTCTGATCAAAACGGGGTCACCCTAGACCCTATCTCCTACAATTTTCACCATATTAAAATGATTCCAAGAGCAAACATACTCTAAATGACATTATAAACAACTTTCATGTTGAGACCTAGAGCTAGTTTTTCTTGGAAAATCATTTTCTATGTTGAAACATTATAGGTCATTTTGTATAAACCCTAATTTGAAAGCCAACTTACCAAGGCCATAACTTGCTCAATTTTTATGAGATGAAAGATTTCCAAGTTGAACAATAAAATTCAATGTGCCTACTTCAACTTTGATGTTTTGAGTGGGAGCTAATTCAACTTCTTTGAACATGTGATATGAGGCTACATTATAGGTCACTTTTGACCTATACTATTGATCAAGTGATCTTGCCAAACTTCAAAAATGCATAACTCTATCATCTAAAATCCAAATGACATGAAATTGGTGACCATTTTTAAGGTATTTGAGAGAGCTACAACTTTGATGAATACACTTTTCTCATTTTAAGCTCCCATAAAAAGTTAAGCAAGGTGGAATATTGAGACATATGGCTTGACACTTAGAAAAATTTTGATATGTCAAAATTTTCCAAACTTCCCCCTCAAATATCTTCAAGTTCCAAGCTCCAAATGAAAAAGTGTTCAACATCAAACTTGTTCCTCTTGATCTCACCTTTCCAAAGAGCTAAACTGCATGCATTTTGGATGAGAAATGCATAGGCTGCGCATGGCTTAAACAGGATGGTATCATGTAGCATGGATCAAACTTCAAACAATAATGCTCAAATGCCTTGCAATCCAATCCATCTCCAAAGCATCTGAACTTCATTTTCGACTTTCAAACAATCATTCCATGGGCCTATGCGCGCCCATGCACCATGCTTTCATCATTTTCCAATTTTGGAAAGTGAAAGTGAGTGTGCAAATATCATCCAATTTCTCTATAAATTAAGGCCCTTATGCTCATAATTAACACACACACTGCGCCAACTTTGAATCTCCATTGAAAACCCTTCACATTAAGAGGATAACCCTAATAAATTCATTTGAATTTGAGCTTGAATCTCCACTGTTTTGGAATTCAATTCTCCAGGAGTCCATTGATTCTATGCCTTTCCATTCCTCTTCTGCAAGCAATTGAAGTGAAGCAAAGCACGATTCAGATCAAGATCTAGCAAGCTCAGACCTCCATTGAAGGTAATTTGCAGAAGAGTTAAACTCTTCGATTCTCCTTGATTCTTGCTCAATTTTATTGATTATTGTGTTGGCAGAAGTCCTACCAATGTAGGCAAGGTGTTTGAGTTGCTTTGAGGCCAAATTGAAGCAACTCAGATCATGAACCTCATTTTTCAATTCCACATATCTCTCAATATAGTTGGAATTGGAAGAAATGGAGGTGATATTCGTGCTTAGTGATGTTTTCTCTTTAAAATCATGTCCCTGTTCGAAATTTTGGTGATGGTTCATGTTGACCAGTCCGGTGAGGCTCACCGGAGAAGACAACCGGAACTCTGGCTCCGGTGATGAGGTGTCTCCAATCATATCAATGCCCCACATTGCAAAGGGCCAAGGGGCTGTCAACACGTTCAATGGAGCAGGAGGTACATGTACTTTGTCCGCATAGATCTGGCACTTGTGACAAGTTCTGGAGTGATGGTGGCAATCAGCTTCCATGGTAGACCAATAATACCCTGATCTCAGAATCTTCTTGGCCATCGTATGTCCACTAGAATCAGTCCCAAAAATACCGTCATGCATGTCTTCCATAATCTTTTCTGCTTCCTTTTTATCCACACAGTGAAGCAAAGTCGAATCATGATTACGTTTGTATAATACTCCATTACTCAAAAAGAATTTAGCGGAGAACTTCCTCAGAAATTTTCTGTCATTGAAGGATGCCCCTTCAGGGTATTCCTGAGTTTCTAAATATCTTTTTACTTCATGGAAGCAAGGTTTCTCTTCTACTTCATCAGCATTAAGTTCATAACAATATGTTGGTTCATCTAATCGTTCAATGGTGATCGTTGGAGCTTCATTGTCCCATCTAACTCTGAACATAGATGACATGGTAGCCAATGCGTCTGCCAACTGATTCTCTTCTCGTGGAATATGTTCGAATGTAATCTCTTCAAAGTATGGGATTAATGTCAACACCCGCTCTCGATAAGGGATGAGATTCGGATGTTTAGTGTCCCATTCTCCTTTGATCTGACTGATTACTAAGGCTGAGTCTCCGTACACACTCAAAAACTTGATTCTCAAGTCTATAGCCGCTCTGAGTCCCAAAATACATGCTTCATACTTAGCCATATTATTGGTACAATCAAAACATAGTCTAGCAGTGAAAGGCGTATGGCAACCCTTGGGAGAAATAATTACAACACCAACACCATTGCCCAATGCATTAGAAGATCCATCAAAAACCATAGTCCATCGGGATCTCAGTTCGGGTCCTTCATCCGGTCCAGGTTCTTCATAATCAGTAACAAGCATAACATCCTCATCAGGGAACTCAAAATTCATAGATTGGTAATCATCAACTGCTTGATGAGCCAAATCATCGGCTAACACGCTTCCTTTTATTGCTTTCTGGGTAGTATACTGGATATCATACTCTGTTAAAATCATCTGCCATCTTGCTATTCTTCCGGAGAGAGCAGGTTTCTCAAATATATATTTGATAGGATCCATCTTAGAAATCAATAAAGTGGTATGATTCAACATATACTGTCTTAGTCGGCGAGCAGCCCAAGCCAAAGCACAGTAAGTTTTCTCAAGCAGTGAGTATCTTGTTTCACAGTCGGTAAACTTTTGCTAAGGTAGTATATTGCATGCTCTTTTCGACCAGACTCGTCATGTGGCCCCAGCACACACCCTATTGAATTTTCTAACACGGTTAAAGACATGATTAGAGGTCTTCCTTCAACTGGTGGCATCAGAATTGGAGGTTCTTGGAGATACTTCTTGATTTTGTCAAAAGCTTCTTGACATTCATCATTCCATATTATCTCTTGATTTTTCCTCAGTAATTTGAAGATGGGTTTGCAAGTAGCAGTCAAATGGGAGATAAATCGGGCAATGTAATTCAAGCGTCCCAAAAAACCTCTGACTTCTTTATTTGTACGGGGAACTGGCATTTCTTGAATAGCTCTCACCTTAGCCGGGTCAACCTCAATTCCTTTACCACTGACAATAAAGCCCAAGAGTTTACCGGATCTTACTCCAAAGGTGCATTTGTTCGGGTTCAATCTCAACTTGTATTTCTTCAACCTCTCAAACAGTTTGTATAAATGATCGAGATGTTCTTCTTCAGTATGAGATCTGGCTATCATGTCATCCACATATACCTCTATTTCATGATGGATCATATCATGGAACAAAACCACCATAGCACGCTGGTATGTTGCCCCTGCATTCTTTAAACCGAATGGCATTACTTTGTAACAGAAAGTGCCCCATTGTGTCACAAACGTAGTTTTCTCCATGTCTTCAGGTGCCATCTTAATCTGGTTATTACCTGAGAATCCATCCATGAATGAGAATACCTTGTGTTGAACGGTGTTATCTACTAGAACATTAATGTGCGGAAGTGGAAAGTCATCTTTGGGTCTTGCTTTATTCAAATCTCTGTAATCTACACACATTCGCACCTTACCATCCTTCTTTGGCACTGGTACCACATTAGCAACCCATTGAGGATAAGAAGTAACAGCTGGAAAACCTGCATTAAATTGTTTCATAACCTCGGCTTTGATTTTCTCAGACATTTTAGGACGCATGCGACGAACCTTTTGCTTAACAGGATGACAATCTTCCTTCATCGGCAAACGATGTACTACTATATCAGTATCCAGTCCTGGCATGTCTTCATAAGACCAAGCAAAAATCTCTACACAGTCATGTAACATCTGAATCAATCTTTCTTTGACACTGTTTTCCAAGCCTGCTCCTATTTTGACTTCTTTCTTGTCTACTTCAGTACCCAGATTTACAATTTCAATTGATTCCTCATGCGACTGTATAATCTTTTCTTCTTGCAGTAACAGTCTGGAAAGCTCTCCAGGCACTTCGCAATCTTCCTCACTTCCATCCTCGGCTTGGTAGATCGGATTTTTAAAGCCATAATTAACAGTAGCAGAATTATTATCAACAGGATCCAGAGTGGATATGGATCTGTAATTTGTTACGTGAGTGTGTGTAAGAAAGTCCATTGTGCCCCGGGCATAGACACAATGCTTTAAGAAGTTCAATCGTTCATAATAAAAATTACAAAATTTGAAACACTAAAATAAGCAATAACAATTACTCCTGACTAAAGGAAATCGGGATAGTCTCTTCAGCCATCCAATTATTGAGTCCGTCACCAATTATTGGGAAAATCCAGCTATCCAAGTCGCAATCACTATCAGCATCTTCTACAACATTAATCTGATCTTTGACTATCTTTTCAGAGCTAAACCCCAGGCCAAATTTATCAGACTTGTACGGTACATCGATCAGTTGACCCCAGCTAGTACGACCACCATCTTCAACCACGGCTTGAGCATCTTTCAGAGAAATCATAGCAGGAGGAGCACGAATAACCTTGGGCACACGGGAAGTTAGCTTAAGGACAGGACTGGTCGGAGGAACTATTTCAAATGACTGAGAAGGAGTCTCAAAGAATTCACCATCCATCTCGACGTATCTGAAGGTATGCACACTATAGACAATATACTCTTCTTCTCCACACACAGTGACAATCTTGCCCTCTATTGGATACCTCAGCTTTTGATGGAGAGGCGAAGCTACATCACTTGCCCCATGGATCCAAGGGCGTCCCAGCAAGCAGGAATAGGCAGGACGAATGTTCATTACGTTACAGGTAGTGTTGAAGACTTGAGGTCCTATCTTGATAGGGAGAACCACTTCACCATGGACAACACTCTTCGCACCATCGTAAGCACGCACCACAACGTCACTAGGTTTCAGTTCAATGCTTTTACAGTCAAGCTTATTGAGCACAACTTTCGGTAGCACATTCAAAGAAGAGCCATTGTCGATCAACACATGAGACAAGGTGATACCCTTACACTCAATAGAGATATGCAGAGCTTTATTGTGATTCTTTCCTGCTGGTGTCAGGTCAGCATCAGAAAAGCCTATGCCATTATCAACAGCCAAGTTAGCAACATAATTTTCTAACTGATCGAAAGATGTCTCCTGAGGTACATGAGCGGTCTTCAAGAATTTTATCAACGCACTGGCATGAGATTTAGAAGATAACAACAAGGATAACATCGAAATTTTAGACGGAGTATGCCCCAGCTGTTCTACCACATCAAAATCACTCTTACGGATGATTTTCAGCATTTCTTCCATTTCCTGCTTGGCAACATCTTCGGTAGTAACTTCGACTGGTGTCTTTGACTGAGAAGGATTGATTATTGGTCCCTTTCCTCGAGTTTCAGGGGCGGGAGGTGAGATTTCTGGAGAGAAGATCCTTCCACTTCGAGTAATTTTACTAGTCCCAACAATGTCAACGTCATTAGGATTAGCAGAATTATCATCTTGCTTTATGCCGTGGATGTAAACATCACCTCCATAATTCCACGGAATGGCTTTGCTTGAGGAATACTGTACTGGGCCAGGTGCAGTAATAATTAGGAGAGCTACCTTGGGCTCAGCAGTAATCTTCACAGGCACTCTAGTAGCGGTAATCTTCACTAGAACTTTGGACCTAGCAATCACAGATATTTCTTCAATAGGGTTTTCCACCTTAGGAATCTTTTCAAAGAGAATTGTACGATCATCCATCAGCCGTTGAATACCATTCCTCAACTTTAAGCAATCATTGGGTCGGAGTATACAGAGATCGCAATTTTCAGCACAACCTGGAAATAAACCAGCTTGCAATAAATTCTTCTTGATGATCAGGAGAGGAGATGCTAAGTCAGCTACATTAGTGATGTGAGAGTTGTCATCCACAACATTAACAGTCTTGTCATGATTAGGCATAGGAGCAGTGATGACATTAGGACTCTCCGGAGGATCAAATTCAATTTCTCCAGCGTCGATCATATCCTGAATCTTATTCTTCAACAACCAACAATCGTTTGTATTATGCCCGGGGCTATCGGAGTGATATGCACACCTGGCATTGGGATTATAACGAGGAGAAGTAGTGTTGGGATTTGCAGGAGGATCTCTGAGGGTAATTAAATTTTCTTTTAGCATACCCTGCAGTGCTTGTGCTAAAGTCATATTGATCTTGGTAAACTGCCTTCTTAGTCTGTCTTGTCTGTGTTGGAAGTTTTGAGATGGAGGTGCTGCAATCGTAACTGCTCCAACAGTATGGTCACGATTTTTCTTGTTATGACCCCTTTGACCGTACACAACATTTGATTCATTCTTCCCCTGATAGGACTTTTTGGTGCTTGCAGAGGTAGTCGCCTGTATCTTTCCACTTCGAATGCCGCTTTCAACACGTTCACCCGTCAATATAAGTTCAGTGAAACCCGATGAGGAATTTCCCAATAGATGGCTGTAGAATGGACCAGCCAGTGTACCCATGAACATGTCCACTAATTCTCGACCAGTCATAGGGGGTTTGACTCTTCCAGCCAAGTCTCTCCATTTTTGAGCATATTCTTTGAAGCTTTCTTTAGAGCCCATAGTCATATTCTGCAGCTGTAGCCGAGTAGGTGCTAATTCGGAATTATACTGGTAGTGCTTGCAGAAAGTTGTCGCTAAATCAGTCTAGGTGCGGATGTTAGAGCTCTCGAGCTGATAATACCACTCTAATTGTGTGCCAGACAGACTCTCTTGGAAGAAATGGATCCATAGCTTCCTATCAGTGGTATACGGCTGGATCTTTCTCACATAAGCTCTCAGATGCATCTGAGAACAAGACGTACCATCATACTTATTGAAAGCGGGGACCTTGAACTTGCGAGGAATGACCACATCAGAGACCAGACCTAAGCTTTCGAAATCCAGACCGGGCGCCTTCTGACCCTCCATAGCTAGCATACGTTCTTCCAGCAACTTATACTTATCATCTTTCGGAGAGTACTGCTCATTTTCATAATTTTCATAGTCGTCCTCAGGGTTGAAGGGATCAGCATTCTCATCTTCCGAATCATTTTCTGTCTCGTCTTCTTTATCCTTCGAAATTCCAATCTTGACTCCTGGAGCCTATCCTTTAAGCCTTCTTCCCGGGTTAATGTAACTCACAGATTTCTTGTCTTTATTCTTCTCGAGCAATAGAGTCTTCAGTTCCTCCTGCCCCTTGGATAAGTTCAAGATCATCTCTTGGAATTGAGTATTCTGAGCCTGGAGATCCTTGACAGTTTGTTCGAGGGCCATTTTTCTGTTTGAGAGGAAGACCGTGAGAACATTGATCCTTTAGAGTACCTGTTATGCAATGTTATGTTATGCTATGCAATGTATGAAATGTTTTCAAGGACTTTTCGAATTTAACTTTGCGTAAACCACCAAAAAGGGGAACTTTTATTAATAATTTCTTTAATCAATGTTCATTACAAGAAAAAATGAAAGCTCAAGACTCCCAGGGACGGCTTCTTTTTGGGCGGAGATATGCATTGAGACTTCGTTCCTCATTAAGCTGGTTGGTGAGCTCTAATACTTTCTTCCTTTCAGCACAGAACTGAGCTTCAAAAGTATCTCTTTCCTCTCTCAACTGGATCCAAGATTCCTTCAATTCTTCAACATTGGTAGGCATATCTGGATAAGGAATGATCTGAGGGGTACCTCCTTCAACTTTTGGTTCAACAATCAGAGGTCCGATTGCAAGATATGGCATGATAAGCTCACGAGCTCTGGCGCGTACCCATTTGAGATAAGGTTCCATAGGAATAGAGTTTTTCTGTCCTAAAGTACTTCTTTTCACCATGCCCCAAGCTCGTACAAACCTTTGACGGAGACCTTGAGAATTGTTGTCATAGTCAAACACAATGCCTTGGATAATTATTTCATGTGGACCATCTCTTCGAGCATAACCAAACTGACGTAGGGCTAAATCAGGATTATAAGTAATACTTCCTCTTATCCCCAGGAGTGGTACGTTAGAGAATTCTTCACAACGGTCAATGATGATAACATTTTCTTTGGGTTGGGGACACCAATGGATGTCTGAATGGGAGAGCGACATTATCCTTTGAGACCATTTCAAAATTTGATCATTCTTCAAGACTGATTGAGGAAGGTGCAAAATAAACCACCTAGATAATAAAGGTATGCAGCACATGAGAGTCCCTTGCCTTTTCATAGTACGAGTGTGAAGGGAATGCAAAATGTCTCCAAGCAAGGTGGGCACAGGGTTATGAGTGAGAAATATCTTAACAGCATTCATGTCTATGAATTGATCCGGATTAGGAAATAGCACCAAACCATAGATTAGTAATGCTAGAACATCTTCGAAAGCATGGACACTCATAGCTTTTAGGAATTCTCGGGCCTTATTTATCAGAAATTTGGCAAGTAAACCCTTAACTTCACTTCTTGTTACCCAATTAGTTTCAATATCGGACTTTGTCATGTGTAAAGCCGCGGCAACGTCTTCAGACCTCGGAATCTTTTCTAAACCACTGAAAGGTGTTTGATCAAGGATAAGTATCCCAAGCAACCTGGAAAATTCTTCTAATGTGGGTACCAACTGATAATCTGGGAAGGTGAAGCAATGATGTTTAGGATTGAAGAACCAGAATAGAACTCTCATCATATCTTCCTTGAAACCGGTGGTAACTAAATTGAGGACATAACCCTGTTTCTTGATGAACTGAGCATGATCGGGAAGTTCTGACACTAAATCCTTGAGTTGAGGAGAGGTTGCTACAAAATTGATCCGGATGGTCTTCCTGGAAGCCATAGCCCTACAAAACAGAGCAAAGTTAAATCCCTAAGTCCTCGAAATGGTTAGTACAATGCCATGATGTCATGATGTTATGATGTTATGATGTTATGATGTCAAGTAAGTAACAAGCACAAACAAGTCATACCACAATCATTCCTAGGTTTTAAGGCTTGCATGAGTTCCATAGGTAAGTACCCTCCCAACTGAAGTTTGGTTGGTTTAACCTGTCCTAGAATAGTAACCGGGTTCTAGAAGGATCTCAAATCATTGACCTTTCCTTAAGTCCACTTCAGTGCAACACCAAGAGGTTGACCAAAATTTCCCTAAAGTCCAATCTCAAAGAGTGTAGTATCGAGTATCAACCAACCCCAGTCGGAACCGAAGTCAGTTATCTCAATACTTTCTAATGGCTAGGATGAGTCAATTAGGGTTTTAAAGGTCTGGTTAATGCTTTGATGACACCACGCAGACACCAAATTTTTCCTCAAGTAAACATGAGGAACATCAGGACATCCAAAGTTTCACATTAACCGTAGCCATCATTTTAACCATTCCAGTATACGCCGGACAGTCGCGATGATCTCTTGCTACTTACCTAAGGTACACTAGATCCGGGTGTAGGATCTTTCACTCAAGCATAGAATACCCAAACAATTCCTTAAAAGTAAATCAGACAAAGAAACAATTCGAAAACATAAGTGATCTTATCTTTAAGGTAACCTCTCTTTTTAAGAGTCCCCAACAGAGTCGCCAGTTCTGTGATACGGTGAACTGACTTTGTGTTTTTGCTTTGAAAAGCTATGTTGCGGATAGAAAGAGTCGCTACCGACTTTTCTTTTATCCAATAAGGAAAGGCGGAAAAGAACAGGAAAGACCTTGATTAGATTTTGAGTTCGGGAGGTACATTATACAAAGGGAAGGTGTTAGCACCCTTTGTATCCATGGTTATCCATGGGCTCTTAATTGCTTAACTCACTTATGTTTTCCTTGTTTGAGAAAGTGTTTGAGAAATATGGTGTGTTTAGAAAATATTTTGAAAGGAGAGTTTAACTTTGTAATGATTCTTGTACTAATGTATACACAGTGTTTATCTCGTTTGATTTTGAAAGATGTTTAGAAAAATATAACTCGGCGATGATTCTGGTGCGAATGTATACCAAGTGGTGATTTTCTAAAAGATGTTTTGAAAAGTGTGAGGTGTGAAAAGTATTTTAAGCTGTGAACAAGCATTTAAGTTATACCTAACCAAGGTCTTTATAGGTATTTCCTATCCTTAGGAGGGTAAAACTGTCCTTATTATTGAGAAGTAAGTAGTCTTATCCTTTGGATGTAAAGGGACATCGTGGGATCGTCGATTGGTCATTGAAGGCAACATTTGTAAGGATACCTTAGCATTCGAAGAGACGGTCATCATTTAATCGTAGGCTAGAACGAAGGGTCATCGAGGGACAAAGTCATATATTCGAAGGCAACGTTCGAGGGACAAGGTCATATATTCAAAGGCAACGTTCGAGGGACTATGATTTATCTTGTAGGGACATTGACCTTTTGATCGAAGGGACTATGACTTATCTGTTTAGGGATGATGATGATTTAATCGAAAGGGTCTTTGCTAAGGGTATCCCCACATTCGCGGGACATGACCGTAATATCGTAAGGCAACAAAGAGAGGGTTACCCTAGAGGTGCAAGTGTGGAAATGATTGGATTCGGATATATTATCTTGAATTAATTTATCTAAGTTCGATTATTTATCTTTCCATGCAATCCTATTAGCATACATGTAGACAGTTATATTCACAGTATGGAAAAATTAAAGTGCGAAAAATAAGACTACGCTATTACATGGCTTCGGGATGGGGGGTACATAATTTAAAAGGGGATATAAAATATCTAAATCTTAATTAACGAGTACAAAATTAAAAGGGCATACCAATTAATAAAACCTAATTAAACTAAAAAGAAAGAAATAAAAAAAAAAATTAGATTTTTATTATTCAAAATAGCCCATTTTAATTAATTAAGTGATATATGAAAATTTAATTAATAAACTAGATTAAATTATATCCTAGTTTAAATAACTAATATAATATATTAATTAGAAAATTAATTAATGGGTTTTATTTTAATAATAGAAAAATAGTGGTGAATTAATTATAGTGGAAAGGGAGTAAACATAGTAAAAACACTGAAAAGCTAAAAAATAGGTCCTAAGGGCTCGAACCCAGGACCTCTACGTTGTAGTAAGGGGGGAGCTACCAACAAGCCATGTTGGTCAATTCATTATTTATTCGCCTTCATTAATATATATATATTAATTCTACATGGATTTTTCCATTTTGACACAACACCACCATGCATGTTACAACTTTCTCTCTTACGGCAAGCTACTTTATTTTTTCTCATGCTGTTTCTTTCATGTGAATATAATAAACATGTAACTCCATCTTATATCAAACCACACACATAAAATAAGATCATATGTAATCATCATGCAATAATAAAAATAGCCATGCACAAATCGAGAAGCTTATATTATTTTACTCATGTATTAGTTCTCTTTACTGCAAGTGATAATGATAAAACAAACCTTACACATACATGTTAAAGACAAGCAAGGATTTATATTATCACCATTATATCATCATCATCATTATTATGTAATAACAGCATGTCAAATAAACATAATCATGCTAGAAACAACACTCATATAATAATAATTAAACGGCAGATATAATTCTTTAATCATGCAAACAGAATTTCTCCAACATGCTATGACATATCAAGAACATATGCATACTTGAATAAAGCAATATCAACATCCACCAAACCATGAATACATCATCTCAATATATATATATTAAACCAATATTATTCATGCATGAATTAAGGAGTATTGCAAGGTAATCATGCTGGATGCAAATTCCCAAATGAACACTTACTGGGGATTTGATTCTTCTAGCTTGCTCACTGTATGTGTGTTGTTCTTATTCAGGCTATGAGTGCTTTATGGTTGCTTCTCTTTTCCCTTCCCGTGAACCTTCTTGCTTCTGCCTTGCCTTGTGTATCTTCTTCTGCTGTATCTCTCCTCTTTTCCGTCTTCCCTCTCGCTGCAGCCATATGAAGTATTTATAATGGTGTGGATTAGGGTTTAACCTTACTAAATATTTGGATCCCTTCCTATACTTTAGGATCTCACCATATAATTTAGGAGAGTTAGCTCTAACATTTTGCACAATTAAAATTAAAATTTTTGTTATTAAATTAGAGCCAAAATTATTCTTATAAAACAAAACCATCATATGATAAATAATACTATGATTATTTATATATTTTTGGTTTGGATTTGGTCTTAAATATCTATTATTATAAATAAATATTTATACAAATATTATTATAAATAATGAATAATTTAAATGACTTTTAACAAATAAAAATTAATTTAAATTTTAGTTACATAATTGAATTAAAATTTAAACCTATTTCTATTTTTACTTTCATCATTTAAAAAAAAATCAAAATTATTCTTACTTATATCAACCAAAATTATTTTATAATTTATGGGCTTTTAAAAAAATGTTACTCTTATAAATAAATTTTATTAAGTAAAAAACGTGAATTACTAAATAAATACTATTTATAAATAATGAATAAATGGAACATGAGTCACTAAATTATAAAAAAATAGTTATTATAATTTAATGAGCTTTAACAAATAAAATAAAATTAATTTAAAATTTTAATTATACAATTAAAATTCAAATCTATTTTTATTTATCATTAAATTAAAACTATTTTATTTATATATATATATAATTTATTTATATCATACAGATAACCAAAATCATTATTATTTTTTATATCTGTATCACATAATAAATAAATTAAAATTTATAATTTATATGAGAATGTATGCTAATGAATGAATGCAAATGTAAAATGAATGCCATGCATGAATCAATTCATCATAAAAATTAACAGACAAATTTTGGGGTATGACAATTGGGTTTTGTTCGTACGTTTTCCCTTTTCCCTTGGAAACAATAAAAGCGCGGTGGCGACTCTTGTTAATTGATCTCTAGCTTATCAATAGCTTGATGATCATGAATTTCCCGCTACAATATGAAAAAAAGTGTAGGAGATAGGGTCTAGGGAACCCCCGTTTTGACCAGTTGACTTTCTCTGGTCAACCACCATGAACCATCTTGCTAGCTTGACATTCTCTTGACTTTTGGGACTCATGGAGTATATGCATAAGATGATTAAATGTGAAGTATCCCTTGGAATATTTGACCAATTGGTGAATAAACTTGTTGAAGAAGTCACATAAGATACCCATATGAATTAGGGTTTCCGAGGCAAACCAACTCCAAACTCTTGGTGATTTCTTGATCAAAATAACTTGTGAAGATCATGGGGATCCATATATGATACTTAGAGCCATAGTAAACCATTTCTTGATTGAGCTCCTTGCATTAAGGGTCTCAAACCTTAGATATGAGCTTGATAGGGCATAGGTGAGCGTACCCACTACCTACAAAAGAGTTAAACTATACATTGACATATTTTTGGTATTTTTGTTAGTAAATGATAAAAAAAAAGTATGATACAATCAAATTGTGGTTGGTGATCTCTCCCAATACAAACCCAATGAATTATGGGTAAGGAGGATTCCAAGGTGTGATCCCAATGCTAATGCATATGCCAATGATATTTTATCCCTAAGAGACTTCATGATGCATATGATATGAATGTTAAAGTAATTTTTGTTGGGAAAATGTTGCCATAAAGGAAAAGAATCCGGAGAGACCGAAAGTCTGCAGGAGTATAATGCATTCCGTATGGAAAACTCACTAGGACACAGAGACTCTAGGGGGATAAAAGGGTTGTGCATAGGCCAGCTACGACTTTAAAACTTCCGGGGGACACGAGGGATTCCATGAAAATAAATAAATGGAAAGACTCAACCAGGGAATAAAAGGAACATCTGTAGGGGAAACAAGTAGATCAGAACAAAGCTGAAATACTCTAACCAAACAGGAAATGGCGATTCATTGAGGAAATACGCACCTAAACTCAATTGGGGAAGAAATGATCTTCAACACAGGAGTAACAAAAGTATATCATCCACTACCAGTTACTCGGTAAGGAGATAACATAATCTGTTAGAGCGGACATCCATTACCGGTTAGGGTAAACATATTAAGGATGACTCGCTGAGGAAAGAACCAAATCAAATAGGATTTACAACTACCGGATACTGGGCAGAAGACCACAAATAAAGAGAATATTCATCACTGGTTAAAGGGAACATATCACGGATAGACTCAAAGGGAAGAATATTCGTCATCGGTTAAGATGAACATATCAAGGATAGACTCACCTGGGGAAATTAGGAAGAGTATCCGTTACCGGTTAGGGTAAACGTATCAAGGGTAAACTTCCTAAAAAAGTAGGAATTATATCTATCGGCTACTGGATAGAATACCGGAAAGAGAATATTCGTCATCGATTAAGATAAACATATCAAGGATAGACTCCGAGGGGAGAAATATGAATTATATCTATCAGTTTATTGGATAGAATCCCGAAAAGAGAAAACCTGTCACTGGTTAAGATGAACATATCAAGGATAGACTCCGCAAAAGGGGAAGTAGGATTTACAATTACCGGTTACTGGGCAGAAGACCGCAAAGAAGAGGAAATATGTCACCGGTTAGGATGAACATATCAAGGATTAACCTTCTAGGGAACGAAATAGGGATTACAACTAACTTTTTACTAGGTAGAATACCAAAACGAGAATATCCGTCATCGGTCAAGATGAACATATCAAGGACAAACTCAGAAGGGAAAGAGTACCCGTCATCGGTTAAGATGAACATATCAAGGATAAACTTCCTGGGAGACGTGAAACGAATCCGCTGGGGAGAAGAAGATTACTTTTGCCGGGTATTGGGGCAGAAGTGAAATACTTATAAATTGAGAAGAATATTACCAGTTACTGGGTAATAGACTCTTAAGGGACCAAAAGCATCTATCTAGGTAAGATCTAGAAAGAGACGTTCAATCAAAGACTCAACCCAATAAGGATATAACTTAAGGGGAATGATTCCATCCATCCAATCTACTGGGGAGGAAGCTAAAATAATGACCATCCACGAGGAAATAACTCAGTGGGGAATGAGAAAGGTTAAATTCTTTCTGCTTAAGGGGTTGACACTCTACAATTGAGAGAGGACAGACATACCAAATCTGCATGGGGGAAAAGGATACCACCATGGCGTAGGATCAGAGAAATAATGGATCACAAAGTGCAATATTAATGCAATGATGAAATCTATGAACGTATGTGTATATGTATATATATGATGATTATGCTGACAAAACGATCACGAAGGATACAAATGTCACTGGTCTACATCACCAATACAATACTCATCCAATCCTCACGGGAGGGAAGCATCTGCTAGAGAGAAAGGGTTGCAATGGATGAACGGGAAACATCTATCTCAAAGGCTCCACCCTGGCTCGGGAAAAGGAAAAGGTTTGCCGAAAATCTGCACCATTAACTCTGTGGGGAATTTTAGGTCAACACCATATCAAATGGGAGACAACCTTGTAGAGGATCGAAAATACTGCTCAAGAATTAGGGCTAACAGGGGTCAGGAACAACTCTGCTGGCGACTTGAGGGGAAACAAAATTTGTTGAATCTATGCAACCTGCTGCGATAACTCGAGGGAGGCACTTACAAACTCAGTTGAGGAAACCAACAAAACTCGGTTGGAGATGCTGAAATGCTGCTGGGGAAGAAACAGAGATCACACCAACGTCTTGGGGATAAAACCAATAATGCTTCGCTTTTTAGGGCTTACCTATCCTCAGACCGATGTGGATATTCCTTAAATGAAATCTATTGATCTTTAAAAAGTAATTGCTTTTATCATTTAAGAAAACATGATTTTTTTATTTTAAAACTTTAATTTCAAAATGATCACAAGAAAATTTAATATTATTTAGCTGAAGAAAATATGAGTAGAAACAATTGGATAAAAAGCTCAACTTTATTTAATAGGATGGTAGTCTGTAAATGACAAGACTCCACAAATCTTTACAAAAGTTGAAAAATGGTAATTTACATGGAAAAGGGCTACATTGAATACAATGATCACCAATCCTTTTACCAACTTTGATATCCGTTGTGTTCTCGGCTTTGGTTAAAGATGAATCAAAGCCAAATGTTGTGCTCAAGAAAGTCTTCAAGACTGAAGATCAACAGGATGCAATTACTTGCCATAATCCCTAATTTCTGCATAAATTTACCCAAGGCAGGGTACTTAATTTATTGGGATAATTTTTTCTGTTTTATGTCTCTAACTTTTTCCTAGATCGCCCTTTTGGGTTTAAAACCCACCAAGACGCTCATTTTTGCCTAAGCCGCCCTTTCGGGTTTTCAACTTAGCGAGCTATTCTTTTCTTTTTAGGTGAAGTATTTCTTGACTGCATCAGCGTTCACATGACATATGAACTCTTCACCATCCATAGTTGTGAGAATCAAAGCACCGCCTGAAAAGGCTCTCTTAACAACATATGGGCTTTCATAATTAGGAGTCCATTTTCCCCTAGAATCTGGTTTGAAAGATAAGATCTTCTTGAGCACAAGGTCATCTTCCCTAATCACACAAGGTCTAACCTTCCTATCAAATTCCTTCTTCATTCTCTTCCGATATAACTGACCATGACACATGACAGTCAACCTCTTCTCTTCAATCAAATTCAACTGGTCAAATCTGGTCTGACACCATTCAGCTTCAGTCAACTTGGCTTCCATCAGCATGCACAATGATGGGATCTCAACCTCTACCGGGAGATATGATTTATCCAACAGTGCAAAGAATTGGTAGGTTTTGGAACCTTATGATTGGTGGTTATTCCCTACAGAGTTTCATTTCCCCCTTCGATAATTTCCCCAGTAGAGTTGATTCTACGGCGGATTTTATCCGTGTTTAGACTCCTCATCCGAGACTTTTCCTGGTTGTAGAGTGGTATGAGAGCTTCTGAGGAAGATGTGTTGATCCTTTCCCCAACGGAGTGACTGGTTTTCCTTTCCTTGCAGAGATCTTTGTTTCCTGGTATCTTTTACCCCCAACAGATTGGATGTTCTCCAGTGGGCCTGGCTTTCTCTCTTGAGGTGTAGTACTTGATGTTTGACCATTGATTCTTGGACCTGTTTGTGTTCGATATTTCTGTTTGTCAGCATTCATCATACATAAATCACACATATATGCATAATCTTAACATTCAGATATTCATGTTGCATTCTTTGACATATATATCTTTGTTTGTTGACTCCTTCTATTTGGTGATACATATTTCCCCAAGCAGATGTTTGTGTCTGATCTCTCCATAATAGAGTCAGTCCCATAGGCAGAAAGTGTCTATCATTTCTTCCATATTCCCCACATATATTAGGATGGAGTTCCCCCCTGAGTTATATCCTCATTGGGTCGAGTCTTGTTTCCTTGTGTCTCTTTAGTTTGTTCCTAGATCGAATCCTTTTGATATTTCCCATGCACTTCCCCGCAGTTTAGATGAATGATTACTCAGTAACCAGTAATTGTCCATCTTTTCCCCGGCGGAGTCTGTGGCCTTCTACCCGGTAACCGGTAGTTATAAGTCCTATTTCTGTGGGTAAAAATATTTTCTTAACACATTTGGGTCATGATAAGTCTATGAAAATATTCTCATCAATTTCTTAATTGATTTGAGATTTATTTGAGACTTTAATTCATCTGTCCTATATTTTAATGCTTTTAATTGATTTTAAAATAGTTTCTGTTTTCAAAAAAAGTTGAAATTTTTTGTCAAACTTTATTTGACCATGTTAGACTTATGATGATCCAATTGGACTTATCCAAGTTGATTTGAATTGGATTTGAGGTTTGACTTCACTTTGTTCATTTTATTTTATGTATTATTTTAATTCCAAAAAATACCAAAAACATGTTTGATCTTTCTTGACTTCTAATCTTCATTTCACTTCTGTTTACCATTGATTGATGTTGATTCCATTCACATTTGATTGTTGTGTTTTGGTTATGTCATTTGAATTTCCATTTTTGTACATTCTATCTTCATCTCTTTTCTTCTTCTTTTTCTTTTGACCAATGAGTTAATAATTTGTGGTTAGCCTTGACATATGAGAGGCTTAACCTTCTTTGATCCAAATCAAATTCAACTTGATCAAAGATCAAGTGAATTTCTTTATGTCCAAGATAGGTTGCTTCTTGGTCAAGCAAAGAACCTAAAATCCATACAAGGTCATTCTTCTTTTCTTTTGGCATGGAAAGTTGTAAGAGCTTGGCTTACTAGTCATGATCTCTAACATGTGTTTATTTGCCTATAGTTTTATTGACCGGCCTCAGATAGGTGTGACTACTACATTAGTCCACTTACGATTGCTTAACATAGCGCTAAATTGCCTTATGTCACACTAACACTAACTACTAATTACTAACTTTTAATTCAAGCATTTAATTCTTGCAATTTACTGTAATGTAATTTAATTTCTTGCTCATTTTTTCATATTGCCTTTTTCCCTTTGCTCATTTGAGCTCATATTTTATGTTTATGCCATTTGCCTTTTGCTCACTTGAGCACATTATTGTGTAAATATGTTGTTATTCTTGTGTTTGCTTTGTGATTGTTTGTGTGAACCCAATGCAAAAAGGAGAAAGGACTTAGAAATAGGACCTCACCTATGCTTAATGGAGTTCAAGAGCAACTAGGCCTCATGCCTTTAGAATGCTTAATCTTGAAAAGTTGACTTGAAAGGACCCCTAATCTAAACTCACTCTTGTCCATTCCTCTTACTGCATTGTGAACTTTTTGATTGTTTGTTATTATGTGATAGGGATTCTAAACTTGAGCTAATTAGAAGGACCATTGTCATAAGCATCCAAGTTAAGAGAGACAAGCAAAAAGGAGATCCTAGGAGCTTGATTGAATATTTGTTTGATTGCTTGAGTTATTTGCTAAGTTCAAAGGAAAGGAGCATCTTGGATCATCTTTATGATCTCAAGAAAGGAACTCCAAGGGTTTTATTCTCTTCTATCATCTTTGCATGTTTAGGACTAGCCCTTCTCTTCTTCTCTCCACTCTAACCCAAGCCAAACTCATCTTGTGCAAACTGTGACATTGTTTTCAAATTAGAAACCTAGGCCTTGTGCCTTTGATTTTTCAAACTCTTTTCATTAATAATCATTTTGAATGAACTTTAAATCATACTTTGACTTCATTTTGTGAATACTTCTAATTTGTAAATACAACTCACTTCAAGTGATTTTTGTGGTTCCAATGGCCACTTTTGTTAAAACTTTTCATAAACATTAGCAATAGGTTTGAGTTATCATAGTGGTTGATGTAAACCTCACCTTATTCTTAGTGATTGGACTATAAGTCTTCCATACTTATTATAGGATGGATCCCTCACTAGTATGTTGAAGCTCTCCTCACACGGTGGATTATGGTTTAGGTTGAGTTTTCTCCCTTTGATAACAAAAGACCTTAAGGCTTTTGACCAATCAATTCACCAACTTATTTTGAGATTTTTACCCTGAACTACGAGGTTTTGATCCTACCTTTGTGATGGTACGTAGGCAATGGGTTTATCCATTCAAACAACAAAATTGTAAATAATTTGTATATTCTTTTCTCATCTCCCCAATCATGTTTGCACAAATATTTTCACAAATACCAACCTACAATGCACTTGGCAAAAGGGCTCCCTTAGAGTACTAAGGATGTTTTGGATGCTTAAAACCTTCCCATTGCATAACAACCCCCTTACCCAGATCTCTGACATTTTTATTAGTTTTTGATTTGATAAAACTTATCGGTTTTTGTTCGCTTTCTAACCTTTCCTTTGGATAAATAGAAGTGCGGTGGCGACTCGAATTGTATGATTTACTTTTGATTTATTCAATAAATCTAAAGGTGACGAATACCCTGCTACAGCGCGGCGGCGACTCTTGTTAGTTGATCTCTAGCTTATCCATAACTTAAAGATCATGAATTTACCGCTACACCCTCTTTCATTGGGTTTGTTTTGGGAGAGATTACCAAGCACTATGTGATTATATCATACTTGTATATTATCATTTTACTAACCAAAATACCAAAAATATGTCTTTGTATTTGTCTAACCCCTTTGTAGGTAGGGCATGATCCCCATTGATCTAGCAATCTCATATCTAGGGTTTAAGACCCTCATGGATAAAAGTACAATAAAGGATTAATCCACAATGTCTCAAATCATCATATATGAGTCCCAATGATATCTACATGTCATATTGATCAAGTAATCTTCAAGAGTGTGGAGGTGATTTGCCTTGGAAACCCTAGTTTGACTAGGTATCTTGAGTAACTTCTCCAACAAGCTATCTCACCAATTGATAAAATTTCTCAAGGGACACTTCAAAATTTATCATCTTATGCATACATGATCTACCATGAGCCTAGAAAGTCAAGAGAATTGGAATTTATCAAGTTGGTTGATGGTGGTTGGCCAGATGAATTCATCTAATCAAAACTGGGTCTCCCTAGACCTTATCTCGTACAATTTTCACCATATGAAAATGATTCCAAGAGAAAACTTACTTTAAATGACATTACAAACAACTTTAATGTTGAAGTATAGAGCTAATGTTTCTTGGAAAATCATTTTTCATGTTGAAACATTATAAATCATTTTGTCTAAACCCTAACTTGAAAGTCAACTTCCCAAGACCATAACTTGCTCAATTTTTATGAGATGAAAGATTTCCAAGTTTCACAATCAAATTTAAGATGTATAATTCAACTTTGATGTTTGGAGTGAGAGCTAATTCAACTTTTATGAGCATGTGATGTGAGGATACATTATAGGTCATTTTTGCCTTATACCATTGAACAAGTGATTTTCTTCAACTTCAAAAATGCATAAATCTATCATTCTAAATCCAAATTACATTAAATTGGTGACCATTTTGAAGGTCTTTGAAATAGATATAACTTTGATGAAGACACGTTTCTCATTTGAAGCTCACATAAAAAGTTAAGCAAGGTGGAATATTGAGATATATGACTTAACACTTAGAAAACTTTTCAACATGTTGAAATTTCTAAACTTCCACCTCAAAATTCACCATGATCCAAGTTCAAATTTGAAAAGTGTCCAACATCAAAGTGGTTACCCTTGATCTAAGCTTTCCAAATAACCCTATTTCATGCATTTTGGATTCGGTTTACTAGGGCTCCGCATGGTCTTAACAGGTCTACATCATTGGAGAAAATCAAGTGTCCAAAACTCCATTTCACTTTGCCTTGCCATTCAAGCATGATTTGAACTTCAGTACAGTTGCAATTGGATCATAATGGATTGCTTGATGGGCCTGTACACGCCCATGCAAGCTTATGCATCACCCTTGCCATTTTTAGCAATTTTTCAAGGGTGCAATTATCAATCCCAAATGTTATAAATACGAGCCCTCTGAGCTCATTTCAAACACACCTTGCACGCCAGCTTTGCCCCCCAATTGAAACCCTTGCCATTTAAAGGAAAACCTGAGAATTTTCACCTTGAAAATTGAGTTTGAATCTCACTGTTTGGAGATTCAAAAACTCCGGGATCCAAAACTTTGTACCATTGCCAAACCACTTCTGCAAGCTCCTCGAGTGTGATCAAGTCAAGTTTGAAGCAAGAAAGATCGATTTTTGCACAACATTCAAGGTAATTTTCAGAAATCTTCTTCTCTTCGATTATCACTCAATTCTCATCAATTCTCTTGGATCTTTGGTTGTCTGAAGTCCTACCAATGTAGGCAAGAAGATTGGGCCTTGGTCAAGGTTGATTTGACTTTGCTAGGTTAAGATCATTGGATTTAGAGGATTGATGGAATGTACAATCCATCTCCCAAAATGAATGAATGATCTTAATTTGGTAAAAGTCCTCCTTTGACCAATTTGAGTTTTGATCTATTCCCCTCCCTCTTCATCTAATTCCCATTCTTTATGCATCCATTTCATTTGGCCTCTGATATCTCAAAGTCCTAAGGCTAGTTGATTGAAAAATCAACATAAGTATGGATGAGATTAGGCCACCTCTTTTGAATATTCTTTTTGTGTGTGGTATGTTTCATGAGCATAGTCCATTATACTATGTCTCTAACATACATTAACACCAAAATTCTATTGCCCGACCTTAAATAGTTGTGACTTCTACATAAGTCCAATTACGATTGCATAACATAACGCTAAATTTTTGACACAAAAAGACATAGCATTCTAGTTAGTGAGATTGTAAGTCTCCCCTCTTTCATGGTATTATGTGGAAACTTGGCCATTTTTCCTTCCTTTGGAAGATGTCTTGTTTCAAGGATCCATGCTTGTGATAAGTGGGTTGAGTGTTCTCCAAAGAATGACTTAAAATGAAAAGCAAAATAAAAAACAATACTAACTTCTAATTCATTAACCACTAACATTTTATTTCAAGCCATTTACTTTTAACGCACTTTAATTTTTTAAGCTCTATTCATTTGTCATTATTCATACCATTCTAATTGTTTATATTAATGCCTTTTCACTTTGTCCACTTGGACCATATTGTGTGATACATTTTGTTTGTGTATATTTTGTTTGTTCGTGTGGTCTTTAACCATTAATGTACATAATAAGAAACAAAAACCTTAAAAAAAACTATTGTGTGGACTGTTGGTTTGATTTTGGACAATTGGACTTAGGATCTAGGCAACATCCCTATGTAAAAAAACTATTGTGTGAACTTTCATATAACCAAGTGCTTGCAATTTGAAACTTCATCAGATACATCATTGAAGATCCATCTGAGTTCATCTGCAACATGATCATTGTGAAGTTGTTATTTTGAACCTGTGATTTATGGAATTCATCTGTTACATGGGCAAATTTAAAGGAGATTGTGGAATGGCTAAAGGTTGGATGTGGCTATCTTTATTTGATGCCTTGATCTTCAAGTTAATATTGTATGCATTGTTTATTGCTTGATTCTAATATCCAAGGGAATTTGGGGTTCCTATATGGCATTCTTGCCTATGGATTGCAGCCCATTGGTAAGATCTTTTCAACTCTTAACTTTTAAATTTGTGCTTAGGATTAGTCTCTTCATCTACTCCCCACCTCTTTAATTTCAAAATTTACCCCTCCTTTTAAAAAACTTCTTTGCCTGTGCTTGTCGTTTTTAACTAAGACTCTTTGCAAATTAGAAACTCTGGCCTTAGGCCATTGCATTTCAAAACTTCTTTTCTTAAATCAAACTTGTAAATAAACTTAACTATACTTGACTTAAAATTTTCAAAATCCAAAAAGAACTAACTCATTCAAACCATTTTTTTAGGCACTTGTTCCTTTCAAACTTAATTTTTGATTAAAAGAAATGCATCCACTTTGAAATTTGTATCACAAACTACGAGTTTTTGATCCCTCATTTTTATGTTGGTACGTAGGCACAAGCACGAAGGTTTTATCAAACACAAAAATATAATTAATGAATTCTTTTCTCATCCCCCCATTCTATTTGTTTGTAAACATCACTTTGTACAAAATACATATGCACACAAGAAAGGGCTCCCTAGGAGTACCTAGGACACTTTGGGTGCTAACACCTTCCCTCTGTGTAACCAATCCACTTACCTATAATCTTTGGCATTTTATTAGTTTTGATTTGAAAACTTCTTACTTTTGGGTTTTGTTCGTACTTTTCCCTTTTCCCTTGAAAACGATAAAAGCGCGGTGGCAACTCTTGTTATTTGATGTCTAGCTTATCCATAGCTTGATGGTCATGAATTTACCACTACAAGTTTCAACTTGAGTCTAAGGATAAAGATGCGCTTATTGAACTTCTTGAAGACCGAGCAATGAAGAGACAGAGAGAGCCAGAGGTACCATCTTCCTCTAGTATTCCTCAGCCTTCCGGTGCTTGGAATAAGATTGTTGATCAGCTTGTCCTCGAGAAGGCTCTTATGAAGACTTCTTTTGATTCCGAGATCCGACGCACCTGAAGGAAGTACGCACTTGCAGCCAGATCATCTGACACCATTGTTAGGGAATCATTAGGATTATTAGTCTCATTTTCTCTTGTATTTGTATTTTGGTTTCTGAAATTATACTCAGTTTAATCCTTCCAAATTATATAAATAAAAGAAATTTTTATGGTCAATCAAATTGTTACAATTGTTATTATTATATATTTGCAAATAAAATAGTATGTTCCTTGAAAATAAAAATAATCAAAACATTGTATTTCATGCATCATTTGCATAACAGTTTTTTCTTCCGCTAGATGTTGTAAGACCCTAATTTTGACCCTAAGATCTCTCAAGGCATCATATCATTGCACATTGCATTTGCCTCAAGGATCATAGCATCTTGGCTCCTTACCTTTGGGTGGGATTCCCTTGAGAGTTGGTTTGAGATCACCAAGCATGCTTGAATTGTATATTATTTCTTTTCTCATTTTACTTACTAACCAAAAGCACAAAAATATGTCACTAACATCTCTTGTTTGTAGCTTGAGCAGTCACAAGATCCAAAGCTTCTAGGAGGTCCTATGTGCATTGATATGGCCAAGAGAAGATGAAAGCAAGCATGGCATTGGTTCCCAAAGCTCTCATCCATCAAATTTTCCTCCCAAGTATCTCAATTCATCATTTTGATCAAAGCAAACCAAAGGGTTTGAGGTTTGTTTCCCAAGGAAACCCTAATTCATCTGTTCATCAACTATGCCTTGCTCATGAAGCAACCTCAACCTTTGGTAAATTGCAATCAAGGGAAGTTCTTTAATTCATCATTTCATGCATATTTGAACTTTTTTATTGTCCCCAATCATCAATTCATCAAGATATGAGGTTTGGACTTGAGAAGTTGATCAGTCAATTCATCTGACTATTTTGAAATACACTGAGACCTAACTTTTGATGTGTTTGTGAAATGGAGATGACCCAAAGAGAAACAATGTTCTTAAGAGCCATATGAACAACTTTCATGTTCATCCAAAATTAATTTTAAGCTTGGAAGGTCATCATCCATTTCAAGACATTATAGGTCATTTTGACTAAAACCCTAATTTTAGGTCAACTTCCCAAGGACATAACTCATTCATTTTTCATGATTTTGAGGTGGGATCAAATTAATTGGAAAGCTTAAGATGTCTAATTCAAATGTTATGTTGAACAAAATTTCAAAATTCTAAAATAAATACATGTGATAATGCAAAACATTATAGGTCACTTTGGACCAAATGCATTGAAATGTGGAAAAGTCCAACTTCAAGTGCCCATAACTTCTTCATCAAAAATCCAAATGATGCAAAATATAAGTCCAAATTTATTGTATTGAAAAGATCTACAACTTTTATGTTGAAGATTTTCTCATTTGGAGCTTGCATCATTGAAACAGAGGTGCTTAAAGTTTGGCTATTTTTGAAAATCTCTCATGTACATGTTTTGCACCCTACACTTCATGACAACTTTTCATCATTTTCCAAGTTTCAAATGGAGTTTTGATCAACATAACAAATGATCCTCATGCAAAAAGCTTTCCAACCATTACTCAAAAGGTTGTGTTTCAAGTATGGACATGGTATTTTCGAAGACTTGAACATATTGGTCCATTTTTTAAAATCATTTAAATTTGCATTGCATGGGATGATTGTGCACAATCTGCACGACCAATTTGATTCCAATTAGCATTGCACGACCAATTTAAATGATTTTAAAAAATGGACCAATATGTTCAAGTCTTCGAAAATACCATGTCCATACTTGAAACACAACCTTTTGAGTAATGGTTGGAAAGCTTTTTGCATGAGGATCATTTGTTATGTTGATCAAAACTCCATTTGAAACTTGGAAATTGATGAAAAGTTGTCATGAAGTGTAGGGTGCAAAACATGTACATGAGAGATTTTCAAAATTGTTTGAGCTTGATTGATTATCTTGAACTAACTTCTTTGTTTTGTAGGTTGTTTGGCTCATATGCTTTGGGCCTTGTGCATTGCACATTTACCTGATTGTTTTGACTATTAATCCTTATCTCCTTTTACTTTAACTTTGAATTGTGTACTGATTCTGTTTGACTGGTTTCAAGTACCCTTAGTTGCTTAGTTCTTTAAGAACTTGCTTTGCTTTGCTTTAATAGCAATTTTGCATTGAGGTATAATCCTTTTTCTTCATGTAGTCTGGAAGACCTGGCCTGTTACTTGGCCAGGCAACTGTCTGAAGTCCTCCTTAAGAGGCAATGCTTGTGTGTGTTTACATTTGTCCCAAGCAGGAAAAGTCCTTCAACTAAGGCAATTGGTAGAACCCAAGAGATAAGCAACCTATCTCCTACTATTCTGTGAGTCTTCTCCTTGCTCCCATTACATGGTTGTAGCATTGAGATCCAAGCCCAAGATCTATAGAGTCAATAATCTGTGGAGAGAGTTCCTACTTTCTGAACTCCCAAGATCTATAGACCAATTTAAATGATTTTAAAAAATGGACCAATATGTTCAAGTCTTCGAAAATACCATGTCCATACTTGAAACACAACCTTATGAGTAATGGTTGGAAAGCTTTTTGCATGAGGATCATTTGTTATGTTGATCAAAACTCCATTTGAAACTTGGAAATTGATGAAAAGTGGTCATGAAGTGTAGGGTGCAAAACATGTACATGTGAGATTTTCAAAAATAGCCAAACTTTAAGCACCTTTGTTTCAATGATGCAAGCTCCAAATGACAAAATCTTCAACATAACAGTTGTAGATATTTTCAAGACAATAAATTTGGACTTATATTTTGCATCATTTGGATTTTTGATGAAGACGTTATGGGCACTTGAAGTTGGACTTTTCCACATTTCAATGCATTTGGTCCACAGTGACCTATAATGTTTTGCATTATCACATGTATTTCTTTTAGGATTTTGAAATTTTGTTCAACATAACATTTGAATTAGACATCTTAACCTTTCCAATTAATTTTATCCCACCTCACAAATCATGAAAAATTAATGAGTTATGTCCTTGGGAAGTTGACCTAAAATTAGGGTTTTAGTCAAAATGACCTATAATGTCTTGAAATGGATGATGACCTTCCAAGCTTAAAATTAATTTTGGATGAACATTAAAGTTGTTCATATGGTTCTTAAGAACATTTTTTCTCTTTGGGTCATCTCCATTTGACAAACACATCAAAAGTTAGGTCTCAGTGTATTTCAAAATAGTCAGATGAATTGACTGATCAACTTCTCAAGTCCAAACCTCATATCTTGATGAATTGATGATTGGGGACAATAAAAAAGTTCAAATATGCATGAAATTATGAATTAAAGAACTTCCCTTGATTGCAATATACCAAAGGTTAAGGTTGCTTCATGAGCAAGGCATAGTTGATGAATATATGAATTAAGGTTTCGTTGGGAAACAAACCTCAAACCCTTTGGTTTTCTTTGATCAAAATGATGAATTGAGATACTTGGGAGACAAATTTGATGGATGAGAGCTTTGGGAACCAATGCCATGCTTGCTTTCATCTTCTCTTGGCCATATCAATGCACATAGGACCTCCTAGAAGCTTTGGATCTTGTGACTGCTCAAGCTACAAACAAGAGATGTTAGTGACATATTTTTGTGCTTTTGGTTAGTAAATAAAATGAGAAAAGAAATAATATACAATTCAAGCATGCTTGGTGATCTCAAACCAACTCTCAAGGGAATCCCACCCAAAGGTGAGGAGCCAAGATGCTATGATCCTTGAGGCAAATGCAATGTGCAATGATATGATGCCATGAGGGATCTTAGGGTCAAAATTAGGGTCTTACAACATCTGGAGGAAGAAAAACCTGTTATGCAAATGATGCATGAAATACAATGTTTTGATTATTTTTATTTTCAAGGAACATACTATTTTATTTGCAAATATATAATAATAACAATTGTAACAATTTGATTGACCATTAAAATTTCTTTTATTTATATAATTTGGAAGGATTAAACTGAGTACAATTTCAGAAACCAAAATACAAATACAAGAGAAAATGAGACTAATAATCCTAATGATCCCCTAACAATGGTGTCAGATGATCTGGCTGCAAGCGCGTGTAAGAACAAAATCAATTCTACAATAGATTCCAGGATTTTGATGATAACAAAGGATGAAACCAAAAATGGCACCCTAACGAAATTTCTCTAAGTGTGCATGACTCTGAACAAGAACAAAGAAATCTGATCACTTTATCAGATACAAACTCTGATCAGATACAAAGAACTAGAAGATCAGAAGCATCTGAAGAAGAAGTGCGCTCTAGAAGTTCTGACTCTAAGCAACAGGACAGCAGAATACCAGAAGCTCTATACCTCCACTGGACTCAACTCTGATGATCTAAAAGACCAGTACTCTTAGAAGCTCTGATGTAACCTCAACGCAATCTCCGAGATAACAAATACTCTGATGAAGATTCTCTAAAATCCAGAAAGAGTAACGGAAACAACTTCTTCAAATGGAAAGAAAGTATATTTGGAAAGAATTTATTCAGGGAGACATTTTGGTTATGGCAAGAAACACAGAAGTAATGACATTAAATGCTCATCAAAGACCAATATTCTGTCATCACTCCAACGGTCCTTTCACCACTATATAAAGGACAACATACTTCAGTGAGAGACACAACAACGCACAGAAAACTCTTTACATTCTCTCTCAATTTTTCACGAGCTGTTGCTCATACGTGAAAACACTTGCTTGCTCTATTTGCTGTAATATTTGCTTACTCTTAGAAGCACTTTCGATTACAATTCTTTTTGCTAAATTGCTTTTGTTCCTCAAGTGACTCTGCGTAGTCTGTATACTTGGGAGGACTAAGAGATCACTCTCTTAGACGTTTGGTTGTATTAATCTTTCAAGATTAATGGATTAAGTCCTTTTTGAAGGCGAAATCACCTTGGCCGGGTGGACTGGAGTAGCTTTGTGTTATAAGCGAACCAGTATAAAATTCTGTGTGTTCTTCTTTTGAAAAAGCGTTTATTTTCCAAAACAATTCAAACCCCCCTTTCTTGTTTTTCTCACCTTCAATTGGTATCAAAGCTTCGGCTCTGTTATTGATTTTCTAATCAAACACTTAACAGTGTAGAGAGATCCAGAACGAGAAAAACCATGGCCAACACCAATGAAAGAGACAGTTACAATGCCAAGCCTCCAGTCATTGATGGAGAGAAATTCCATTACTGGAAAGATAGAATTGAAAGTTTCTTTCTGGGCTATGACGCTGATCTCTGGGACATTCTCACAGATGGATACAAACCTCCTGTAACAGATGCTGGAGTTGCCGTTTCCAGAAGTAAAATGACAAATGATCAGAAGCGCGAATTCAAGAATCATCACAAAGCCAGAACGATACTTCTCAATGCCATATCTTATAATGAGTATGAAAAAATTACCAACCGGGAAACAACTAAAGATATACTCGACTCCCTGAGGATGACTCATGAAGGAAACTCTCAGGTCAAAGACACAAAGGCTCTGGCTCTAATCCAGAAATATGAAGCCTTCAAAATGGAGGATGATGAAGCTGTAGAGGTAATGTTCTCTAGATTCCAAACTCTTATTGTAGGACTCAAAGTACTAGACAAAGGATACACAACTGCAGACCATGTCAAAAAGATAGTCAGAAGCTTGCCAAAGAAGTGGAGACCCATGGTCACAACCTTAAAGCTTTCAAAGGATCTGAACAACATCAGCCTTGAAGAGCTTGTCAGTTCACTCAGAAGTCATGAGATAGAACTGGAGGAAGATGAGCCTGAGAAGAAGAACAAGTCTGTAGCATTAAAGTCCATATCTGAAAGGCGCAAGTTTGACAGAAACAAAGCCTTCCAGGCCGAAACAGAAGATGCTGATGACTATGAACAAGAAGATTCTAATGATGAAGAAGAATTATCCCTCCTGACCAGAAGAGTAAAACAACTCTGGAGAAAGAGGAATAATAACTTCAGGAGACCAAGACCCAGAGGGGATCGATCAGAATCAACCTTAAAAGGTAAAACTAACAAAGATGTTACTTGTTATGAATGTAAAGAAACAGGTCACTACAGGAACGAAGGTCCCAAGTTAAAGAAAGACAGTTCCAGAAAAGAGAACTCCAAGAAAAATTCCCTCAGAACCAAAAAGGGACTGATGGCCACCTGGGATGACAGCGAATCTGACTCATCAGAATCAGACTCTGATGAACAGGCTAATGTAGCACTGATGGCTACCACATCCAAGAACACCTCAGATGAAGAATCTGAATCAGAAGAGGTATTTTCTGAACTCTCTCGATCTGACCTAGAATCATGTCTGTCTGAAACTCTCAGCTCATATCAGAAACTAAAACAAAAATTTAAAGCTGTAAAAGGCGTCCTTGAAGAAACATTAGAAGAATGTGGAAAACATGAGATAACAATCTTAGAATTAAAAGATGAAAACAGATCTTTGACAATAGAAAGAGATGCAACAAAGAAAAATTGCTCAAAACTTGAAGAAGCGTTATCTCAAGCTCCACAAACTTCAAACACAATAATCTATAAATATGAAAAAGCTTTTCAAAACTTTCTGAAAAATGGGATAGGGAGGAGTATTATGGCATCCATGATTTATGGAGTCAGTCAGAACAATAGAAGAGGAATTGGGTATGATCCTAGTGAAGATAAAACTTCTACTGATGAACAACCTAAATCTCCATTTTCATATCACTATACACACACACAAGAGCAAAAATTTAATAATGCTAGAAAACCCAAAGTGTTAAGAAGCTCTGGGAAAACTAATCACAAAGGACCCAAAAGAATCTGGGTACCAAAGGATAAGATTGTTTATGCTGCAGATATTCTATGCAGCAGAGTTAAAACACCAGTCATGGTACCTGGACTCTGGATGCTCGCGACACATGACGGAAAGAAAGTCTATGTTCCAAAGCCTGGAACTTAAAGATGCTGGATTCGTAGGCTTCGGAGGAGATCAGAAAGGAAGGATCAGAGGCTCCGGAACTATTGGTAATGGTACTCTTCCCTCTATATCTGATGTGTTATATGCAGAAGGATTAATGCATAATCTGTTATCAATAAGTCAATTAAGTGATAACGGTTATGATGTAATCTTTAATCAAAAACATGTAAAGCCATAAATCAAAACAATGGTTCTGTCTTATTCACTGGCAAGAGGAAAAACAATATTTATAAAATAAATCTTTATGATTTAAAAGAACAAAATGTGAAATGTCTGATGTCTGTTCACGAAGAGCAATGGGTATGGCATAGACGCTTGGGCCACATTAGCATGAGAAAATTGTCTCAGCTAAATAAACTCGAGTTAGTCAGAGGCCTACCTAAACTGAAGTTTTCTTCAGATGCTCTGTGTGAAGCATGTCAGAAAGGGAAATTTTCAAATACATCTTTCAAAAAAAATATTGTTTCTACCTCTAAGCCTCTGGAACTTCTTCACATTGATTTATTTGGTCCTGTGAAAACAGCATCAGTCAATGGAAAGAAGTATGGACTAGTCATTGTTGATGATTTCAGTCCCTGGACATGGGTAAAATTCCTAAGGCACAAGAGTGAGTCTCACTCTGTATTCACTAGCTTCTGTTCCAAAGAGAAAAACGAATTCGACTCTAAAATCATCAGAGTCAGAAGTGATCATGATGGGGAATTTGAAAATAAATTTTTTGAGGAATTATTTGACTCTAATGGAATATCCCATGATTTCTCCTGCCCTAGAACTCCACAACAAAATGGAGTTGTAGAAAGGAAGAATAGGACACTCCAAGAGATGGCCAGAACCATGATAAATGAAACAAATGTGGCTAAGCACTTTTGGGCCGAAGCTGTAAATACAGCGTGTTACATTCAGAATAGAATCTCCATAAGACCTATTCTGGAAAAGACTCCTTATGAACTGTGTAAAGGAAGAAAACCAAACATTTCATATTTTCATCCTTTTGGATGGTCTTGTTTTATCTTAAATACTAAGGAACATCTGAACAAGTTTGATTCCAAAGCACAAAAAGGTATTATGTTAGGATACTCAGAACGCTCTAAAGGCTACAGAGTATACAATACAGAAACCAAAATTATGGAAGAATCAATTCATGTCAGATTTGATGATAAGCTTGACCCTGAAAAGTCAAAGCTAGTTGAGAAATTTGCAGATTTGGAGATCACTCTTGCAGGATCTGACGAGAAGATTAAAGCTCCAGAAGCAACTGACACTCAAACCTCAGAAGGAACTAACTCCCTAGTAATCCCAAAGAAAGCTAAAAGTCATCTCAATGTATCTGAAGAGTTGATTCTGGGAAATAAGGACGAACCTGTCCGAACTAGGTCTACCTTCAAGACCTCTGAAGAAACTCCTCTGGGACTAGTATCTCTGATCGAGCCTACTTCCTGTGATGAGGCACTTCAAGATAGCGACTGGGTTCTAGCCATGCAAGAAGAGCTAGATCAATTCACAAAGAACAACGTCTGGGATCTTGTTCCTAGGCCCAGAGGCACTCACGTTATCGGAACCAGATGGGTGTTCAGAAACAAGCTGAATGAGAAAGGAGAAGTGGCCAGAAACAAAGCTCGACTGGTGGCTCAAGGTTACAGTCAACAAGAAGGTATTGACTACAATGAAACCTTTGCTCCAGTCTCCAGGTTAGAATCTATTTGCTTACTTGTATCATTCGCTATAAATCATTCTATCAAATTGTATCAAATGGATGTCAAGAGCGCATTCCTTAATGGTTATATATCAGAAGAAGTGTATGTCAACCAACCTCCAGGTTTTGAAAATCCAAATTATCCAGAACATGTTTTTAAACTTAAGAAATCCTTATATGGACTTAAACAAGCTCCCAGAGCTTGGTATGAACGACTTAGTAATTTTCTTCTGGAACATGATTTTATCAGAGGGAAAGTTGACTCCACACTCTTCTGTAAAAACCTTAATAATGATCTCATGATTTGCCAGATATACGTTGATGATATCATTTTTGGTTCAGCTAATGCCTCTGTATGTCAAGAATTCTCTGAGCTAATGCAGGCAGAATTTGAAATGAGCCTAATGCAAGAACTAAAGTTCTTTCTAGGAATTCAAATAAACCAAACTTCAGAAGTCACGTACGTTCATCAAAGCAAATACATAAAAGACCTTTTGAAGAAATTTGATATGGCTGAATGCAACTCTGCAAAGACTCCCATGCATCCAACCTGCATTCTTGAAAAAGAAGAAGTCAGTAAAAAGGTTTGTCAGAAGCTCTATCATGGAATGATAGGCTCCCTTCTCTATCTGACTGCTACTCGCCCTGATATTCTATTTAGTGTTTGTCTTTGTGCCAGATTTCAATCAGACCCCAGAGAAACTCACTTAACAGCAGTTAAGAGAATTCTCAAATATCTCAAAGGAACTCCTAACCTGGGCCTGATGTATGAGAAAACATCAGAGTATAGACTATCCGGTTTTTGTGATGCAGATTACACAGGAGACAGAATGGGACGAAAAAGTACATCTGGAAATTGTCAGCTCTTGGGAAACAATCTGATATCCTGGGCCAGCAAAAGACAATCAACCATAGCCCTGTCCACTGCAGAAGCGGAATACATCTCAACATCACTGTGCACTACTCAGATGCTCTGGATGAAGAATCAGTTAGAGGATCTGCAAATCTTCGAGAGTAACATTCCTATCTTTTATGATAATACTGTTGCCATTTGTTTAAGTAAGAATCCCATTTTACACTCCAGAGCTAAGCACATATAAATAAAACATCATTTTATCAGAGACTATGTTCAGAAAGGGGTAGTAACATTGAAATTCATGGATACTGATCATCAATGGGCTGGCATATTTACTAAACCTTTAGCTGAAGATAGATTCCTCTTCATCCTAAAGAATCTGAACATTCAAAATTGCCCTGAATAATATGTGCCTCTGAAGTTGTAAAATGAGACTCTAATGTAAACACAATGGATTCTACCTCACCTTCTGATACTCCTACCAAGTTAGAAGCTATCTGAGTTAGAATTCTCCAGGAACCAATCCTTTGGTATTCCTGAAGATCAGATAAAGCAAACACGTGGAGTACCTTGCGTCTGACCTTGGAACTTCTAGACAGCTGTCTAGCAGTAATCAAGGAACAGTCTCTTGAGATCTCCTCGAGCAGTGTACTACCATCCATCATTGCCCAACGTCAAACTCCTCAGACTACATCAACACAGACCAGAAGTGCATTCTGTACTGCATCCACAAGGGTCTGAAGCTCTGCCTCCCAACACTTCTATTCAAGTATCTCAGAGACTTTGTACGAGATACAAGAAACAACATGAAACCCATAAACTATATTCCTTTGGGAAGGCTAATCTCTGACTTTCTGATCGAAAGTCGCTTGGTGGACCACCTGTTAAAGCTCAGACTCATGAAAGACGTAATGATCGACGTTGGAAAACCTCTCAACGCCAAGAATCTGAAGAGCATGGGGATTCTGGATCAAGTCAAAGTCAAACCTACTCTGGACACTTCCTGGGATGCTTTAAAAGATCAGAGGGAGATCCCTCATGGACTCTATCTGTTCTCAAAGGAAGACCCTCGAGATGTAATCCTCTTCTATCTGGATAATCTGATGAAAGAAGGAGTGGATATCTCAGAATTCAACCTAAGCGAGCTACCAGAAACTGCTCCAAACTTCATGAAGCATCCACGAGGACCCTCTGAGAAGGCAAGGCAAGCGAAGAAAGCAAGACTAGGAGAATCCTCCGGATCAAGACCTCCAACACCTTTGCATGAGCCTTCTGGTAAGTTTGTTTCTCTTGCTCCCTCTGCACAAACACATTCAATTTCTTCTTCTATCCCCCTACCTACACCTATCTACACTCACTCAGAAACCCCTCCTTCAACCACCAAAACATCTCATCAACCATCCCAGAAATTCAACCTTGCC
The DNA here is from genome assembly GCF_024323335.1 of Lathyrus oleraceus. Classification (NCBI taxonomy): domain Eukaryota; kingdom Viridiplantae; phylum Streptophyta; class Magnoliopsida; order Fabales; family Fabaceae; genus Lathyrus; species Lathyrus oleraceus. The sequence continues at coordinate 216,818,553 of NC_066581.1, read as the reverse complement.
ACCACCTCCTTACCCCTATCTGAAGCAGAAAGGCTGAATGAAACCACCTCTTCATCTTCTTCCCCAGAATCACCCCCCTACTTCACCATCTCATCTGACACAGAACTGTAGCGGTGTATTCGTCGCTATATGATCTATCGATTAAACCATAAGCAAAGCAAACAATGATTTTCGAGTCGCCACCGCACTTTTATTTATCCAAAGGACTGGCTAAAAAGCGAACAAAAGCCTAAGAAGTTTTACACGTAGAAAACTAATAAAAAGATCAGAGAGTCTGGGTAAGGGGTAAATTACGCAATGGGAAGGTGTTAGGCACCCACTACGTCCTAGGTACTCCTAGGGAGCCCTTTTCACACTTGTTGTATAAAATTGTTATTTGTTATGACATAAGTATTGTGCAAACATGATTGGGATGATGAGAAAAGAATATACAATTTTATTATTTTTGTGTTCGAACGGATGAACCCGTTGCCTACGTACCTTCCATCAAAGGTAAGGATCAAAACGCCGTAGTTCGGCTAAAAGATTTCCAAAAGTTAGTGGATTCAATTTTAAACACAAGCCCTAAGGTCTTACGTTATCCACGGGAGAAAACTCAACCTTATACAAACAACAAATCCACCATGTGAGAACAGCTTCAACTTGCTAGTGAGGGGTTAACCCTATAATAAGCAAGGAAGACTTACAATTCAATCAACTAAGGACAAATAGGTGAGATTGACATCAACCAACTAGGATAAATCAAACCTATAGCTCATGCATGAAAAGATTAAAAATGGACCAAGCCAAAACAATTGAATGAGTGAAGTTAATTGATTATGATTATTCACAAAAGGAGGGTCAAAGTATGATTAAGATTGATTCAAAGAAGTATTATGAAATGGAGTTTGAAAAAAAAGTCAAGGACTTGGGGTCCAGGTTTTTAATTTAAAAGCATGAAGATGTTTGCACAATATCTATCTCAAGTTTGAAAGTAATGTGTGAAAAGGTTTAGGACATAATGGGGATGAATGAATGAAGATGGATTGTAAAACTTCTTAGAATGTTCACCTCTTGAAATCATATAGAAGATGATTCAAGTGTGTCCTTTGGAATGGGAAATGAGCAATAATAAAATAAGCAAACAAATGATACCGGATGCCACTCAATGGTCTTACTCCAATCTCACAAACAAAAAGCGGATACCGGATACCAATAGATGGATTTACACCAATCTCCTAAAACAGAAATGGATATCAGAAGCCACTCTATGGACTTATACTAATCTCCTTATCAAAGAAATAAAAAGTGGATACCGGATGCCAATCTATCTGGACTTATACCAATCTCCAACAACAAAGCAAACACTTGGATGTCAGATGCCAATCTATCTGGGCTTACTCTAACCTCCAACATATGATCATAGGAATACAAATGCCAAATTACACGGACTTACAATTGTATCCTCACATACAATCAAACAATGCAAAACATGGATATCAGATGCCAATCTATCTGGGCTTACTCTAACCTCCACAGTATGGTCCTAGGAATACAAATGCCACATCACAGGGACTTATAAGTGCATCCTCACATACAATGAAACAAATGCATCAAGCAAAGAGAAAAATGAGTGGCCAATGAAATGGTCTTATACTCACTTCCATATCATAGGAACAATGGCCAATGAATGGTCTTACAATTGTCCTCAATGGGTAAACAACAAAGATATGTCACAAAGACAGATGAGATGAATCATGCAATAATGAGCAATTAATGATGATAAATGCATAGAGCATACAAGCAAACATGTGCATATGAAGATAAGCAATCAATCAATGAAGTCATTCAGCACACACTATAACCAAACAATCAGGCTCACACAAAAGGGTTAGGCATTGAAGCCAACTGGAATATGAGGGGTGTGCCTCATTGCTCTTATCCCTGGTCAGGGAGAGCATTTGAATATCAGAAGGTGTGGGAGTTCAGAAAGTAAGAACTCTCTCCACAGATTATTGACTCTATAGATCTTGGGCTTGGATCTCAATGCTACAACCATGTAATGGGAGCAAGGAGAAGACTCACAGAATAGTAGGAGATAGGTTGCTTATCTCTTGGGTTCTACCAATTGCCTTAGTTGAAGGACTTTTCCTGCTTGGGACAAATGTAAACACACACAAGCATTGCCTCTTAAGGAGGACTTCAGACAGTTGCCTGGCCAAGTAACAGGCCAGGTCTTCCAGACTACATGAAGAAAAAGGATTATACCTCAATGCAAAATTGCTATTAAAGCAAAGCAAAGCAAGTTCTTAAAGAACTAAGCAACTAAGGGTACTTGAAACCAGTCAAACAGAATCAGTACACAATTCAAAGTTAAAGTAAAAGGAGATAAGGATTAATAGTCAAAACAATCAGGTAAATGTGCAATGCACAAGGCCCAAAGCATATGAGCCAAACAACCTACAAAACAAAGAAGTTAGTTCAAGATAATCAATCAAGCTCAAACAATTTGTATTGGTCTCTTTGAAGCATTTTTTGCTTAACCTGAAAACATGAACTCAAACATGAGCAACAGGACCACTAGGACAAGCCTAGGGTCAAAAGGGGATGAGAAAGTCAAAACAGCAAGTGATATCCAATCAAAATCATGTTCAAACAATCAAGAAGCAAACTCAATTGGTTTCATGTTCATATCATTCATCATTATGATTTCATAAGCAAGTTAGGTCAAGGCATGGCATATGGAAGCTCATAGAAGTCAACAGCAAGACTCAAACCAAAACCAATCATAAACAATTCCAAAAATCATAAAATAAATCGTGATCAAACATAATCCATAGCATGACATGCATATCAAATTTCAGCTCAATTGGATCATGGGAAGTGGGGAAATGAAAATCAAAAAGGCAAGGCAAGTTCAAGCATGCTCAAAGAGGTCAACCAAACATACACCCACTTCAATAAATCATAAATCAGTGATAGCAAATGATAAATGAATGGGATCAAAACCATGGTAAAGCTTAAGATGTCTACTAATCACATGTCAAATTTCATGTTCATCCAATAAAGTATTAGAATTTCACAAATGAAATGGGAACATGTGTCACAAAAAGTCAACATATGACCAAACAGGGGAGAAAATCCCAAACAATTAGGAAATGCCACAAATAATCCCAAGAAAAATCACATGTAGACTAGCCATCCATAGGTTCATTCATGCAAAAATTCAAAGCAATTTGAGGTCAAGAAGTATGGTAAAGAAAATCATGAAGTTGGACATCAATGGTGTGACACAAATTGTCACACCCTAATTCAAAAAATCATAACTCACAAACCAGAGATGATAAATTCATAAACTCTATACCAAAATCACCATGAATGTGTCTAGTTTAAGTACAAAAAATTTCAAAGCCATTGGGTAAAGCATCATCATTTCACAATTGATTTGGCAAAGGGTACAAAAAAATGAGCACATGTCACACACCCTAGCATAATTAAAAAACCATTCATCCAAAAATTCTGGAAAAATCGTGACAAATAACTAGAGATTGAGATGAACAATATGCAAAAAATCCCATGAATTTTGGATCAAAAATGAAGGCTCTATGATTTTTGGAAGTTTGGAGATCAAAATGAAATAAAATAGCAAAATAAAATGATTTAAATAAACATTTAATCCGGCAGTGGCATTGTGGTAATTACTTGGACATTTTAATGAAACGCTGCGTACAGCTTAACCTGCGTGTCACATGGTGAATGGTCACATGGCAATGCAACAGGGCGTTTCATGCAAATAACACAAACAGCAACAACCAAACACGATTTCATGGATTGAACAAATTTTGGGCAGAAAAATAATTAGGGTTTCATGGCAACAGTGGACATTCAAACACGATGATGAACAAATTTCCCAGAAATGGGAATCAAACATACTAATCAACTCAGCAAACAACACATAATCCAAATCCAGGCTTGGTTTTCAATAATTTGAGCTAAACATCATGAATCAAACAAGAACATATTCAACTATTAAACTTTAGATCCATGTAACTTTCAGCATACTTAACCATTCAACACGATTCAAAGTGCAAAATAATCAGCAAGGCAAACTCTACACAAAGCATAGCAACATTTTGAGAATAATGAGATTCGAAACCTTACTTGATTTTGAAGGTAATGATGAAACAGTTGGGATTTGGTCGTGTAAGCTCAAAACAGCTGCTCAAAATTGCTCTAGATGATGAATGAACAAAGTCCTTTAGCTCAACAATCCTCAAGAAAGCTCTACTCAAGATCTTCCATGGGAGGAGGTTGATGAAACAGAGCTGGAAAACTTGCTTACAGTCGTGGAACAATGCTTGCAATGAGCTCACAAATGATGGTGAATGATGAGGCAACTGACCAAGGCTCGAGTGCTTTGCAGTTTTTCAAGAAAAGTTCAAAATGCAAAAATGAGAAATTGAGAGAACAAGGTTTTTTTCTGTTTGAATCGTGGCTGCTAGGGTTGTATTCAGCAGAAAATGCACTATATGTATGCTGTTTAAGGTTCTAAGCACGATTAGTGAAAGTGGTAATCCCAATTTGGTTAAATGACATGTTTTGCCAATTTTGCTAACAACCAAATAAGCTTGTATGGGGTGTAAGAGGCTGCACGAATTTGGGCCTCAAACATGTCCAAAACATCATTTCAGAACTTTTTCAATTGGTAGAATTGGTTGGAAGTGGTTATTTTGCAAAGTCATTTTTCAACCTCACTTGAATTAATTCATGCTAGTTCAAAAATGCCATTTTGATTGGTGAAGTTTTGGTGAATTGTGATGACATATTTGGATAGAGGGCATCAAATGTGACTTGTAGCAAAAAACCCCATCCAATTTGGCCAAATGGTTTGGAAGTTATGGCCTTTTGAAGTTCAAAAATTTTTGAGAATGATTTGATCATAACTTTCCAACCATACATGGGAATTGAGTGTTCTTGGACTTTTTGGAAATGGGAGAACAAGATCTTCAACTTTCATGTTGGGCAAAAATTCATTTGAAGCTTTTATCATGATGTAAGTTTGAGGAGAAGAAGTTACTATTTTTGGCAAATTCCAATTACAGGTCAAGTTTCTATTTTTGGAAATTTCTTGTTTGACTTCAAATTCTTCCATGATGATGTTTAAAATGATATATGAGGCCTATATAGACATGAATGAGACCTCTCAAACCAATTCCCACCATCAAATCACTGATTAACTGCTCAGTTGACCAAGGTTGACTTTCTAGGGTTTTGCTTGACTGAACCACCTTCTGATGAATTCCAAACCCTAATCACTTGAGATCTTGATTCCAAATGATATCTCAACATATATGAACTCTTGATTATTGATCATGGTGCCCAAATTCTTCAAGAATGGCCACCATCCACTGTTTAATGGCTGATTAGACTGATTGACTGATGATTGCTTCAGCTGCAAGTAACATGGTTAGATGACAGTATTTTTGTACTTTTGATTAGTAAACATATGAAAAGCAATGATATACAAAGGCAATACATGCTTTGTGATCAAGAACCACACTCACAAGACAACCCACCCACTAGGAGGGAAGCTAGGGCATGCAATGATCCTTGAGGCCATGATATGATATGATATGGGCCATGAGGGATCTTAAGCCCAAAATTGGGGTCTTACTTCTGACCCCTCTTCTCCCACTCTAGCCCAACTTCAGACTGAGACTCTGGCCTCACAACAACCACAACAAACCCCACCTGAACCTGAAGTCACCTCACCACCCGCAGAACAACCAAACCCAACACCATCTGACCTTCAACCTTCTGAACCAAATACCTCTGGCACACCCCCACCAAGCACTTCCGCTGAACCACAAACTCTCAACCTAAGCCCTCCCACTTCTCCACCTCCACCATCTGAACCACAAAACACCCTGCCAACCCTAGAGGAAGCATTAATGTTGTTTGCAGGAGCCTCAGTTGACAAGGTCAAGTTTCTGACCATCAACTCTGGCATCAGTGATGATCCTTCAGCTGTTAGGACACACTGGAACATAGTTATTGGCTGGATGACCTCTGAAGCCTTCAAGCTGAAGATCCTCTTTGAGCAAGTCAGAAACGACTTCATCAGAGATGCTGAAGTAAGATTACAGGAGCGCTTTGCCAGAGAAGCTGAGGAGCAAGCCAGAAAAGAAGCAGAAGAAAAAGCTAGGCAAGAGGAAATTGAAAGACTTAAGGAAGCTAAAGCCAAAGCTCTAGCTGACGCTGCTGCTGAAGCAAAAGTTGCTGCTGAAGCTGAAGCTCGTCGTGCTGAAGAATCTGCCAGCAGGGTAGAACCGAATGCTCTGACTCAGGGGGAGTCTTCCACCTTTGTCCCTCTAGTTCTCAAGACTCTTGAAGATCTTCAGAATGAGAAGAAGGAAGTCCGAGCTAGATTGGATCAATAGGATTCAGTCAATGTCAACATTCAGAATCTGCTGACCCAACTGCTTTAGAGGATGCCTCCACCTCCCAACCCTTAGGCACCTAGGATTTTCCTTTGCTGATTTGCTTGTTGCTATCTGTTTCTGTTTGGTTTCGCTTTCTGCTGTTTGTGATTAATATCTGAATACATATATATTTCCCTTTCCTTTATTTTACTAAGTCTTTTTGATTCTGACAAAAAAGGGGAGAAATAAAAACAGCTCTGATGAAAACATATATAAATCCTTTAGTACTCTGCGAACATTTTATTCAATAAAATGGTTCTAATCCTTTTTTGACTTAGATATCTGCAAAAAAGTATCTAGAAACAATCATATCATGGAAGCCCCGGTAAGAACTTTTGAACTCCCAGGCTAATCTCAGGGGGAGCTCACGTCTACCTGATCTGATAAATTCTTATCTCTAAATGTTTCATCTATAAATTAAGATTGTTTTGTCATCATCAAAAAGGGGGAGATTGTAAGAACAAAATCAGTTCTACAATAGATTCCAGGATTTTGATGATAACAAAGGATGAAACCAAAAATGGCACCCTAACGAAATTTCTCTAAGTATGCAGGACTCTGAACAAGAACAAAGAAATCTGATCGCTTTATCAGATACAAACTCTGATCAGATACAAAGAACTAGAAGATCAGAAGCATCTGAAGAAGAAGTGCGCTCTAGAAGTTCTGACTCTGAGCAACAGGACAGCAGAATACCAGAAGCTCTATACCTCCACTGGACTCAACTCTGATGATCTAAAAGACCAGTACTCTTAGAAGCTCTGATGTAACCTCAACGCAATCTCCGAGATAACAAAGACTCTGATGAAGATTCTCTAAAATCCAGAAAGAGTAACGGAAACAACTTCTTCAAATGGAAAGAAAGTATATTTGGAAAGAATTTATTCAGGGAGACATTTTGGTTATGGCAAGAAACACAGAAGTAATGACATTGAATGCTCATCAAAGACCAATATTCTGTCATCACTCCAACGGTCCTTTCACCACTATATAAAGGACAACATACTTCAGTGAGAGACACAACAACGCACAGAAAACTCTTTACATTCTCTCTCAATTTTTCACGAGCTGTTGCTCATACGTGAAAACACTTGCTTGCTCTATTTGCTGTAATATTTGCTTACTCTTAGAAGCACTTTCGATTACAATTCTTTTTGCTAAATTGCTTTTGTTCCTCAAGTGACTCTGCCTAGTCTATATACTTGGGAGGACTAAGAGATCACTCTCTTAGACGTTTGGTTGTATTAATCTTTCAAGATTAGTGGATTAAGTCCTTTTTGAAGGTTAAATCACCTTGGCCGGGTGGACTGGAGTAGCTTTGTGTTATAAGCGAACCAGTATAAAATTTTGTGTGTTCTTCTTTTGAAAAAGCGTTTATTTTCCAAAACAATTCAAACCCCCTTTTCTTGTTTTTCTCACCTTCAGCGCGTACTTCCTTCAGATGCGTCGGATCTCGGACTCAAAATAAGTCTTCATCTGAGCCTTCTCGAGGACAAGCTGATCAACAATCTTATTCCAAGCACCGGAAGGCTGAGAAATACTAGAGGAAGATGATACCTATGGCTCTCTCTGTCTCTTCACTGCTCGGTCTTCAAGAAGTTCAATAAGCGCATCTTTATCCTTAGACTCAAGTTGAAACTTGTAGCGGTAAATTCATGACCATTAAGCTATGGATAAGCTAGACATCAAATAACAAGAGTTGCCACCGCGCTTTTATCGTTTTCAAGGGAAAAGGGAAAAGTACGAACAAAACCCAAAAGTAAGAAGTTTTCAAATCAAAACTAAGAAAATGCCAAAGATTATAGGTAAGTGGGTTGGTTACACAGAGGGAAGGTGTTAGCACCCAAAGTGTCCTAGGTACTCCTAGGGAGCCCTTTCTTGTGTGCATATGTATTTTGTACAAAGTGATGTTTACAAACAAATAGATTAGGGGGATTAGAAAAGAATTCATTAATTATATTTTTGTGTTTGACAAGACCTTCGTGCTTGTGCCTACGTACCAACATAAAAATGAGGGATCAAAAACTCGTAGTTTGTGATACAAATTTCAAAGTGGATGCATTGCTTTTAATCAAAAATTAAGTTTGAAAGGAACAAGTGCCTAAAAAAATGGTTTGAATGAGTTAGTTCTTTTTGGATTTTGAAAATTTTAAGTCAAGTATAGTTAAGTTTATTTACAAGTTTGATTTAAGAAAAGAAGTTTTGAAATGCAATGGCCTAAGGCCAGAGTTTCTAATTTGCAAAGAGTCTTAGTTAAAAACGACAAGCACAGGCAAAGAAGTTTTTTAAAAGGAGGGATAAATTTTGAAATTAAAGAGGTGGGGAGTAGATGAAGAGACTAATCCTAAGCACAAATTTAAAAGTTAAGAGTTGAAAAGATCTTACCAATGGGCTGCAATCCAATAGGCAAGAATGCCAAATAGAAACCCCAAATTCCCTTAAATATTAGAATCAAGCAATAAACAATGCATACAATATTAACTTGAAGATCAAGGCATCAAATAAAGATAGCCACATCCAAGCTTTAGCCATTCCACAATCTTCTTTAAATTTGCCCATGTAACAGATGAATTCCACAAATCACAGGTTGAAAATAACAGCTTCACATAATACCATGAAAGAGGGGAGACTTACAATCTCACTAACTAGAATGTTATGCCTTTTTGTGTCAAAAATTTAGCGCTATGTTATGCAATCGTAATTGGACTTATGTAGAAGTCACAACTATTTAAGGTCGGGCAATAGAATTTTGGTGTTAATGTATGTTAGAGACATAGTATAATGGACTATGCTCATGAAACATACCACATACAAAAAGAATATGCAAAAGAGGTGACCTAATCTCATCCATACTTATGTTGATTTTTCAATCAACTAGCCTTAGGACTTTGAGATATCAGAGGCCAAATGAAATGGATGCATAAAGAATGGGAATTAGATGAAGAGGGAGGGGAATAGATCAAAACTCAAATTGGTCAAAGGAGGACTTTTACCAAATTAAGATCATTCATTCATTTTGGGAGATGGATTGTACATTCCATCAATCCTCTAAATCCAATGATCTTAACCTAGCAAAGTCAAATCAACCTTGACCAAGGCCCAATCTTCTTGCCTACATTGGTAGGACTTCAGACAACCAAAGATCCAAGAGAATTGATGAGAATTGAGTGATAATCGAAGAGAAGAAGATTTCTGAAAATTACCTTGAATGCTGTGCAGAAATGGATCTTTCTTGCTTCAAACTTGACTTGATCACACTCGAGGAGCTTGCAGAAGTGGTTTGGCAATGGTACAAAGCTTTGGATCCCGGAGTTTTTGAATCTCCAAACAGTGAGATTCAAACTGAATTTTCAAGTTGAAAATTCTCAGGTTTTCCTTTGAATGGCAAGGGTTTCAATTGGGGGGCAAAGCTGGCGTGCAAGGTGTGTTTGAAATGAGCTCAGAGGCCTCGTATTTATAACATTTGGGATTGATAATTGCACCCTTGAAAAATTGCTAAAAATGGCAAGGGTGATGCATAAGCTTGCATGGGCGTGTACAGGCCTATCAAGCAATCCATTATGATCCAATTGCAACTGTACTGAAGTTCAAATCATGCTTGAATGGCAAGGCAAAGTGAAATGGAGTTTTGGACACTTGATTTTCTCCAATGATGTAGACCTGTTAAGACCATGCGGAGCCCTAGTAAACCGAATCCAAAATGCATGAAATAGGGTTATTTGGAAAGCTTAGATCAAGGGTAACCACTTTGATGTTGGACACTTTTCAAATTGGAACTTGGATCATGGTGAATTTTGAGGTGGAAGTTTAGAAATTTCAACATGTTGAAAAGTTTTCTAAGTGTTAAGTCATATATCTCAATATTCCACCTTGCTTAACTTTTTATGTGAGCTTCAAATGAGAAAAGTGTCTTCATCAAAGTTATATCTATTTCAAAGACCTTCAAAATGGTCACCAATTTAATGTAATTTGGATTTAGAATGATAGATTTATGCATTTTTGAAGTTGAAGAAAATCACTTGTTCAATGGTATAAGGCAAAAATGACCTATAATGTATCCTCACATCACATGCTCATAAAAGTTGAATTAGCTCTCACTCCAAACATCAAAGTTGAATTATACATCTTGAATTTGATTGTGAAACTTGGAAATCTTTCATCTCATAAAAATTGAGCAAGTTATGGTCTTGGGAAGTTGACTTTCAAGTTAGGGTTTAGACAAAATGATCTATAATGTTTCAACATAAAAAATGATTTTCCAAGAAGCATTAGCTCTATACTTCAACATTAAAGTTGTTTTTAATGTCATTTAGAGTAAATTTTCTCTTGGAATCATTTTCATATGGTGGAAATTGTAGGAGATAAGGTCTAGGGAGACCTAGTTTTGATCAGATGAATTCATCTGGCCAACCACCATCAACCAACTTGCTAACTTCCGATTCTCTTGACTTTCTAGGCTCATGGTAGATCATGTATGCATAAGATGATGAATTTTGAAGTGTCCCTTGAGAAATTTTATCAATTGGTGAGATAGCTTGTTGGAGAAGTTACTCAAGATACCTAGCCAAACTAGGGTTTCCAAGGCAAATCACCTCCAAACTCTTGAAGAATACTTGATCAATATGACATGTAGATATCATTTGGACTCATATATGATGATTTGAGACATTGTGGATTAATCCTTTATTGTACTTTTATCCATGAGGGTCTTAAACCCTAGATATGAGATTGCTAGATCAATGAGGATCATGCCCTACCTACAAAGGGGTTAGACAAATACAAAGACATATTTTTGGTATTTTGGTTAGTAAAATGATAATATACAAGTATGATATAATCACATAGTGCTTGGTAATCTCTCCCAAAACAAACCCAATGAAAGAGGGTGTAGCGGTAAATTCGTGATCTTTAAGCTATGGATAAGCTAGAGATCAACTAACAAGAGTCGCCGCCGCGCTGTAACAGGGTATTCGTCACCTTTAGATTTATTGAATAAATCAAAAGTAAATCATACAATTCGAGTCGCCACCGCACTTCTATTTATCCAAAGGAAAGGTTAGAAAGCGAACAAAAACCGAGAAGTTTTATCAAATCAAAAACTAATAAAAATGTCAGAGATCTGGGTAAGGGGGTTGTTATGCAATGGGAAGGTTTTAAGCATCCAAAACATCCTTAGTACTCTAAGGGAGCCCTTTTTGCCAAGTGCATTGTAGGTTGGTATTTGTGAAAATATTTGTGCAAACATGATTGGGGAGATGAGAAAAGAATATACAAATTATTTACAATTTTGTTGTTTGAATGGATAAACCCATTGCCTACGTACCATCACAAAGGTAGGATCAAAACCTCGTAGTTCGGGGTAAAAATCTCAAAATAAGTTGGTGAATTGATTGGTCAAAAGCCTTAAGGTCTTTTGTTATAAAAGGGAGAAAACTCAACCTAAACCACAATCCACCATGTGAGGAGAGCTTCAACATACTAGTGAGGGATCCACCCTATAATAAGTATGGAAGACTTATAGTCCAATCACTAAGGATAAGGTGAGGTTTACATCAACCACTATGATAACTCAAACCTATGGCCAATGTTTATAAAAAGTTTTAACAAAAGTGGCCATTGGAACCACAAAAATCACTTGAAGTGAGTTGTATTTACAAATTAGAAGTATTCACAAAATGAAGTCAAAGTATGATTTAAAGTTCATTCAAAATGATTATTAATGAAAAGAGTTTGAAAAATCAAAGGCATAAGGCCTAGGTTTCTAATTTGAAAGCAATGTCAAAGTTTGCACAAGATGAGTTTGGCTTGGGTTAGAGTGGAGAGAAGAAGAGAAGGGCTAGTCCTAAACATGCAAAGATGATAGAAGAGAATAAAACCCTTGGAGTTCCTTTCTTGAGATCATAAAGATGATCCAAGATGCTCCTTTCCTTTGGACTTAGCAAATAACTCAAGCAATCAAACAAATATTCAATCAAGCTCATGGGATCTCCTTTTTGCTTGTCTCTCTTAACTTGGATGCTTATGATAATGGTCCTTCTAATTAGCTCAAGTTTAGAATCCCTATCACACAATAACAAACAATCAAAAAGTTCACAATGCAGTAAGAGGAATGGACAAGAGTGAGTTTAGATTAGGGGTCCTTTCAAGTCAAGTTTTCAAGATTAAGCATTCTAAAGGCATGAGGCCTAGTTGCTCTTGAACTCCATTAAGCATAGGTGAGGTCCTATTTCTAAGTCCTTTCTCCTTTTTGCATTGGGTTCACACAAACAATCACAAAGCAAACACAAGAATAACAACATATTTACACAATAATATGCTCAAGTGAGCAAAAGGCAAATGGCATAAACATAAAATATGAGCTCAAATGAGCAAAGGGAAAAAGGCAATATGAATAAATGAGCAAGAAATTAAATTACATTACAGTAAATTGCAAGAATTAAATGCTTGAACTAAAAGTTAGTAATTAGTAGTTAGTGTTAGTGTGACATAAGGCAATTTAGCGCTATGTTAAGCAATCGTAAGTGGACTAATGTAGTAGTCACACCTATCTGAGCCCGGTCAATAAAACTATAGGCAAATAATCACAAGTTAGAGATCATGACTAGTAAGCCAAGCTCTTACAACTTTCCATGCCAAAAGAAAAGAAGAATGACCTTGTATGGATTTTAGGTTCTTTTCTTGACCAAGAAGCAACCTATCTTGGACACAAAGCAATTCACTTGATCTTTGATCAAGTTGAATTTGATTTGGATCAAAGAAGGTTAAGCCTCTCATATGTCAAGGCTAACCACAAATCATTAACTCATTGGTCAAATGAAAAAGAAGAAGAAAAGAGATGAAGATAGAATGTACAAAAATGGAAATTCAAATGACATAACCAAAACACAACAATCAAATATGAATGGAATCAACATCAATCAATGGTAAGCAGAAGTGAAATGAAGATTAGAAGTCAAGAAAGATCAAACATGTTTTTGGTATTTTTTGGAATTTAAATTATACATAAAATAAAATGAACAAAGTGAGGTCAAACCTCAAATCCAATTTAAATCAACTTGGATAAGTCCAATTGGATCATCATAAGTCTAACATGGTCAAACAAAGTTTGACAAAAAATTTCAACATTTTTTGAAAACAGAAACTATTTTAAAATCAATTAAAAGCATTAAAATATAGCACAGATGAATTATAGTCTCAAATAAATCTCAAATCAATTAAGAAATTGATGAGAATATTTTCATAGACTTATCATGACCAAAATGTGTTAAGAAAATATTTTTTGGCATTTTTGAATATCAAAAAGTATTTTAAATGAATTAAAAACTATTAAAAACAAAATAATTCACAAAAAAAATATTAAATGGAATCACAAAAATAATTAAAAATTAGATTATGAAACTAGATTTTAAAAGAAATTTTTTGCAATTGGTCTCAAATTTTTGTGATTCCAAATAAAAGAGTTATGAATTTTTTAAAATAAATGGAATAAGAGAAAAATAAAACAGAAATAAAAGATATGAAAAAAAACCACAGCCCTCAGATCCACTTTCATTAATTGACGTGGATGATCATAAGGCCATGAGGCGCACGCGCATTGTGTTCACTAGTCAACAGCATCACACGTTGGATTTAAAAAAGTAAACATAATGCAAGGCCATGATTAGAACGGAGAAGTGAGATCCAAGGGATACAAGCCATCCACGTGGGGACGGTTGTGGAAACCACCGTCCTCTCCCGTGATCAAACAGAAACCGGCCACCAGTTGCAGGTTTTGCAACCTCAACCAAACCAAACGTGCCTTATACCAAATTAAAGCTGGGGTGATGTACATCACCCCTGTAACCTTGGATTACACTCAAGATCCCTATGGAAGAATAAATCTGAGATGGAAAATCCAGGTGTTCAATCTGTAGTTCATCAATTCATGAAATTAAAGCCACCATTGGCTTGCCTCTCACACGAGGACATCAGAAAACCAAGCAAACTCAAGCAAAGCACAATATATGGTGAGATTCGAAGCAAAACAGTTGAGATGCAAACCTTTGAAGTGCAACTTTGATGAGCACGATCCAACCAAACTCTTGCTTGCAGCTTGATCTTGATGTATGGTATGAGTGCAAGGCTTAGGAGTTAGTATTGAAGATCAACTGATGTTGTTGAAAATCAAACTTGAAAAGTGAAATGAAAATTCAAAATTCCTTTGGTGTGAGGTTGGGTATGGATTCCAGCAGAGTTTTAGGCGCCTTCAGGTTAAGAATTGAATGAAGCAATGCATCTATTTATAGCTGAAAGTGCAAGGCAAGGTGAGTGCAATCCGTGTGCATGATCATTGGATCCTCCATGCATGGGCCTGTACAGGCGCATGTGAGGCCCAAAACCAATTGGAAATGCAAGCTGAAGTGATTTGGAGAAGGTTTGGACGTGCAAATTGAATGGCAATTGCTTGTGAATGAAGGTTTCATGTGAGTTCCATATTTGGGCCTAAATGTTCCCTTCTTCGAAAGTCCCATAGGAAAATCCAAACATAGGCATGTGGGTAATGGTTAGAAAGGTATTGACATAAAGAACAAAAGTCATGTTGAACAAAAATCCATTTGGAGTTTGGAAAATTGTCAAAACTGGCCATGAAGTTTGATGTACAAAAAATGTCTTTGAAAATTTTGCCAAAAGTGACCAACTTCAAGCCCTTCTGTTTCAATGATGAAAGCCTCAAATGGAAACACCTTCAACATAAAATTTGTATATATTTTCAATATGATAAATTTGGACTTAAATTTTGAATCATTTGGATTTTTGATGAGAAAGTTATGGGCACTTGAAGTTGGACTTTTTCAAGATTCAATGGCTTTGGTCCAAAGTGACCTATAATGTTTTGTACTATCACATGTGTTTCTTTTAGGATTATGAAATTTTGTCAAACATAACATATTAATTATACATTGTAAGCTTTCCAATGAAATTGATCCCACCTCAAAATCATAAAAAATGAAAGAGTTAGGTCCTTGGGAAGTTGACCCAAAATTAGGGTTTCAGTCAAAATGACCTATAATGTTTTGAAATGAATGATGACCTTACAAGTTTCAAATGAATTTTTTATGAACATGGAAGTTGTTCATATAGTTCTTAAGAACATTGTTTCTCTTTGGGTCATCATCATTTGACAAACACATCAAAAATTAGGTCTCAGTGGATTTCAAAATAGTCAGATGATTTGACTGGTCAACTTCACAAGTCCAAACTTCAAATCTTGATGAATGAATGATTTGGGATACTCACATAGGCTCATATATGAATAAACTAATTAATTAAAGAACTTACCTTTATTGAATTTTATCATAGGTTGAGGTTTCTTCATGAGCAAGGCACATTCAATGCACAAATGAATTAGGGTTTCCTTGGGAAACAAGCCTCAAGCCCCTTTTGTTTATCTTGATCAAATTTACAAATTAAGATACTTGGGAGACATATATTATGATTGATAGCTTTGTGAACCATTTTCATGCTTGCTTTCATCTTCATTTGGCCACTTCTTTGGGCATAGGAGCCTTGGATCACATGACTGCTTAAGCTTCAAAACAAAACAAGTTAGTGACATATTTTTGTGCTTTTGGTTAGTAAATAAAATAAGAAAAGCAATAATATACAATTCAAGCATGCTTGGTGGTCTCAAACCAACTCACACAAGTCCCAACCCAAGGGTAAAGAACCAAGATGCTATGATCCTTGATGCAATGAGCAATGATATGATGCCATGAGGGATCTTAGGGTCAAAATTAGGGTCTTACACGCGCTTTTATTGTTTCCAAGGGAAAAGGAAAAAAGTACGAACAAAACCCAAAAGTAAGAAGTTTTTAAATCAAAACTAATAAAATGTCAAAGATTACAGGTAAGGGGGTTAGTTACATAGAGGGAAGGTGTTAGCACCCAAAGTGTCATAGGTACTCCTAGGGAGCCCTTTTTGTATGCATATTTATGTGGTACAAAATGATGTTTACAAACAAATAGAATGGGGGGATGAGAAAAGAATTCATTAATTATATTTTTGTGTTTAGAAAGACCTTCGGTCTTGTGCCTACGAACCAACATAAAAATGAGGGATCAAAACCTCGTAGTTTGTGATACAAATTTCAAAATGGGTGCATTGCTTTTAATAAAAATTAAATTTGAAAGGCACAAAAGGCCTAAAAATGGTTTGATTGAGTTAGTTCTTTTTTGGCTTTTTGAAAGTTTAAGTCAAGTATAGTTAAGTTTATTTACAAGTTGATTTAAGAAAAGGAGTTTGAAAATGCAATGGAATAAGGCCAAAGTTTCTATATTTTTGCAAAGTGGTCAAAGTTTAGAACAAAATAAGTTCAATCAAAGAAGATTTAAAAAAAAGGATGGAGAAATTTTGAAATTAAAGAAATGGGGAGAAGATGAAGGGACTAATCCTATGCACAAAATTAAAAGTTGAGAGTTAAAAAGATCTGACCAAAAGGTAGCAATCCAATAGACAAAAATGTCAATAGAAACCCAGAATTCCCTTGGACTTTTAGAATCAAGTAACACACAAATGCACAATTATATTATCTTGAAGAGCAAGGCATCAAATAAAGATAGCCACATCCAAGCTTTAGCCAATCCATGATTTTTTTCAAAATAGCCCATGTAGTAGATGAATTTCACAAGTCATATGTTCAAAATAACAGCTTCACTATGATCATGTTGCAGATGAACTCAGAGGGATCCTGAATGATGTATCAGATGAAGTTTCTAATTGCAAACACTTGATTTCTCAATAAGTTGGCATTGGCCAAGTCCTTTAGCATAGTAATGTTGCCTAAGTTCTAAGTTCATTTGTCCAAGATGAAGCCAACAGTCAACACAAAAGTTTTTTAGGGTTTTTGTTGTTATTATGTACATTATTGGTCGAAGACCATACAAACAAACTACGTATATACAAATAAGGAATATCACACATTATGGTCCAAGTGGACAAAGTGAAAATTGCATTAACATAAACAATTAGAATGATATGAACAATGGAAAATGTGTAAAAGCTAGAATTAAATGACATTAAAGTAAATGGCTTGAAATTAAAAGTTAGTTGTTAATAGGTTAGAAGTTAGTATTGTTTTGCTTTTGCTTTTTATTTTTAGACATTCTTTGGAGAACACTCAACCCACTTATCACAAGCATGGATCCTTGAACCAAGACATCTTCCAAAGGAAGGAAAAAACGCCAAGTTTCCTTATAATACCATGAAAGAGGGGAGACTTCCAATCTCATTATCGCAACCTGAAAAATACAGTGCGCGAAAAAACAACCGACGAAAGAAAAGGGCAGAAGAGTCGCCACCGTGCGTTATTTATCCCAAAGGAGGGAAAGGAAACGCTCGAAGTAAACCTGAAAAGAGGAAAGGAAAAGACGGGCTCTCGCAACCAAATATTGGGTTCGGGAGTCGGTTATGCGAAGGGAAGGTATTAGCACCCCTACGCATCCGTAGTACTCTACGGGATCCACTTTTGTGGTTTTTGTCTAAAGGGTGTGAGTTAACCTAATGTGTTTATTTACTAAAAAAGGGTTAAGAGGAATGACTCGCGCGGATGTCGCATCCACTGCATACGTATCTCATTTGAATATGAGAATCAGAGTCTTCGTAGCTCGACTGACCTATGGGTTGAGGGATGTGTGCTCGCTAAGACATCGCGTCTTATGCCTACGTATCTCATCTGGAATGAGAATCAGAGCAAGCCGTAGTTCGGCTAACTACGGGGTTATGGATTGGGTTTTGGACGAACAACGTTACTACGCAATCTACCGGATGCTCGACCTTTGGAGACTTACTCTCCTGTAGTAGAAGGAGATAACATGTTGCTTTGGGTTTTAGGGTTTGTTTGCGTTGTCGGAACGCGCATGCAAAAAGGAAGTCCTAGGCGGAGGATCAGTGCTACCTTAATTGGCATGCAAACGGGAGACTATCCGAAGCCTCGTGTCCTATGGGGAAGCGATCACACCACACAAAACATGTACCTTAAAGTAAAATGCCACCAAGGGGCTCAAACATTGCCTCCTATCGAGGTCTTCCAGCTAAGAAAGCGATAAAGTACGAGAAAGGGAAAAAATTACCACACGGATAAAGATCCGAAGTTATAGCAATTAAAGGATTAGCAACCCTGAGATCTCTCCAGCTAGACCATCAAAGAAAATCAGTCAATACGAGTAATCAGAATAAACCTCCGAATGGTATCCCTGCAAGAGTGCATGAGTCCCCACAAAAACTCGACAAAAAAGGGGTTAGGCAAACAGGATGAAATCAAGAGAAAACAATGCCATGGCAACACAAGACAGATGAGAACAAAACAGAACGAAAAGAGTGAATGCTGTCACATTCGCGACTGCATCGCCTAGCGAATGCTTAGCGAAGCTTCGCCGTGTGTTGGCCCAGCGAAGCGGCTAGCGAGCGCCTGCGGGTTTCGGGTTTCTCATTGATAACAGTACGACTTTAGGGACTCCACACCCTATGGCATTCCTCTCAGAAACGAAATTATCAAACATTCAAGACACTACTTACATATTCATACATAAAAATATGATCCCGTGGGCAAAATCTGACGTAACCTCGTACATTCATAATATTCAGATTCAAGGCATAGAGTAGTAGGAACAAAGGCATACCTGATGAGAGAGGCCGATCGAACGGCGCGGCTGGATTTGCAAAGCTCTGTTAGGGTTTGCGTGAGGCGGAGGCAAAAGAGTGTGTGAAACGGAGTGAACTTCTCAGTGCCTGAAGATTGCTGCAGAGTAGTTCCTAGGTCTCCTTCTCTCAAAATCTTTCTCCAGTGAATCTCCCAGTGTAACTCCAAGTGTGTTTTCCTCTACTGAAACTTCAGTATTTATAGACTGATTTCGTGGGTAGTGGGCTCAAATGAGGGCAACTCAAGCCCAAAATCTTTCTGATATTTTCTGAAGTGCGCGCCCTTCGCCTAGCGAGTATGGCAGTACTCTTCGCTAGGCGAAGCATCTGCTCGCCTAGCGAGCATGACAGCTCAGCAGCAGATTCTTGCTTCTTCCAGCCTGGCGATTTGCGCGGTGAATAGGCCCCATCTCGCCCTGTTGGAAGTACCTCAAGTCTTTTCCTTGTGTTGACTGATCATTTGAATAAAACCCACAAAGTGTCCTGGATGATGTTCAAGCTTCTTGGAGCTAATTCTGATTGACATGATGCAATGTAATATGAAATACTAAATGGTCTAAAAGATGAATGCATGAATGAGGAGGGCAAATTTTGGGGTGTTACAGCTGCCCCTATTCAATCAACTGGAGACCTGGAAAGAAGATAGCAGCGGTCTTTGCACTTTCGAGGTATCAAGGGATTGAATACAATAAAAGCCCGAAAATTTACACTGAAGTGAAGTGAAGTAACAATGCCTGTCAGAATCGGCAAAGAGGTGGTCTTGAAAGAAGAATCCGTCTGGCACGGTGAGAGTCGATCTGAATACCCAAAAAGAATGTTAACTTGGATACCAAAATAAATGGTAACACAGAAATAACCATGGATCTGAACATCGGGAGATATGAGATTATTAATATCGGTCTGAATACCGGAAAATTGACCTGAATGCCACAAGTTGCATCGACCTGAACGTCAGAAACTTCTTCGATCTGAACATCGGAAAACTGGCCTGAACGCCACTTCGGTCTGAATACCGGGAACTGACCTGAATGCCACTTCGGTCTGAATACCGGAAAATTGGCCTGAATGCCACTTCGGTCTGAATACCGGAAAATTGGCCTGAATGCCACTTCGGTCTGAATACCGGGAACTGGCCTAAATGCCACTTCGGTCTGAATACCGGGAACTGGCCTGGATGCCACTTCGATCTAAATATCGGAAATTGGCCTGGATGCCACTTCGGTCTGAATACCGGAAAAACTTCATGCCTGTCAGCATCGGCAGAAATAGGGAAAGATAATAGAGGCGGCGCATGGGCCAATGACACTTGCTGGGGATAACAAATGTAAGTCATGAACAATCTTCAGTTTGAGTACTGGAAACACCTTCTAGCTTATCACTTGGGACACCGAGAATGTTTCATGCTTTACATGCATATGTTTGAATTTTTCAATGGCGTAATGCTCCATGAAAATGGAAATGCTACGTGATTTTGGAAGAATGCAATGCAATATGATTCTACATGCCGGGATGCGAAATGCTGGGTAGAATGCCAAGCTGAGGCAAGGGGATCTGCTGGGGAAGTGATCACCATCCTTTGGGCTCTAGCAAGGCTGCTGGAGATGCACAGCGCAAAGAAAATATGTGGGGAGATGACCCGCCACACGGTGCTCTAGCAATGATGAAATGCCGAGATTCTGACTGGGGAGAGAACGACACTGAAAACCTGCTGTTGGGGAAAGCGACGGTGGTTCTGGCAACCACGATCTGCGGGAGATGAATCAGCAGGGGAAGCAAACACTGATACGGTACCGAGGATCTGGCATTGGGATTATCGATCTGGCATCGAACTCTGAGGAGCAGCCGCTTCTGTTGGGAAGATACAGTCTGGCACTGTCAACTCTGCTGGGGGTATATAGTCTGACACTGTCAACTCTACTGGGGAGTGTATAATCTGAAACCACCGCTTGGGGGGGAGGTACAGTGGTGAGAACCTGCTGGAGATTGAAGAATCCAACACTCTGATCATCTCTGCAGGGATAAGACACCGGATTCGTCTGTTGGCGACTTCACTGGGGAAAACATTCACGATCACCTGCAGGGGATTTTAAGGAAATGCCCCGAGGATATCTGTTCTGAATAGACAATCCAAAGCACTTAAAATTTACAGCAATTTTAAATGTTTATTAAGCATGTACCTGTAAAGCCCTTATGTGTCATGATGCAATGTTTATCAAAAATTCGGACGTCATTTTTGCAAACAAAACAGTAAAATGAAAATGAAAACAGAGATATACTGAATAACATGATTTTATTGATTGAATAGCCTCTGAATAGGCTTTTACATCAGGAAGCAATCCCTGGAAAGAGGTAATCGCACAAAAGATAAAAACAGAAATTAATCTAATGGCAATGTGAAATGGATTTCTATTGGGTTCCAATTCTGCTATGACTTGCCCGTCTTCAAGATCCTCCAGATGATCAGCCTTCTGAAAAGGTGATTGGACTGTTTCCTACCTTTCGAAAATTTCCAGTCATCGACATGAGATGAGATTCAGAACCAACTCAGAACGCAGACATTCGCTTAATCCCTAACTTTTGCCTGGATCGCCCTTTTCGGGTTTTCAATCCACCGGGATACCCATTTTTGCCTAAGTTGCCTTTTCAGGTTTTCAACTTACCGGGTGTACGATCTTTTCATTTTTAATCCCTAATTTTTGCCCGAACCTTTTCATTTTCTTGGTTCGTCGGAATGCCCATTTTTGCCTGGACTATTCTTTTTACTATCCAGCGGGTCTATTTTATACGAAGTATTTTTTAACTGTGTCTGAGTTCACAGGGGAAGTGAAGCTTTCACCATCCATAGTTGCAAGTATTAAGGCCCCACCATCAAAAACCTTGGTGACAATATACGGTCCATCATAGTTAGGAGTCCACTTGCCCCTGTGATCTGTCTGAGGAGGAAGGATCCTTTTCAACACTAAATCTCCGACTTAGAAACAACGAGGACGCACTTTCTGATCAAAGGCTCTCTTCATCCGACTCTGATACAACTGCCCATGACAAATGGCTGCCATTCGCTTCTCTTCGATAAGACTCAACTCGTCGAACCTTGTCCGAATCCATTCAGCTTCGTCTAACTTGACATCCAACAGGACTCTTAGAGAAGGAATTTCCACTTCAACAGGTAGGACTGCCTCCATACCATACACTAGGGAGTAAGGGGTTGCCCCAATCGACGTACGTACTGAAGTACGGTACCCATGCAAGGCGAAGGGTAGCATCTCATGCCAATCTCTGTACGTGACGACCATCTTCTGCACAATCTTCTTTATGTTCTTATTTGCCGCCTCAACAGCGCCGTTCATCTTAGGGCGGTAAGGGGAAGAATTGTGATGCTGAATGTTGAAGTTCTGACACAACTCCTTCATCATTTTGTTGTTGAGATTAGAACCATTATCAGTAATGATTCTTTCGGGAATCCCATAGCGAAAAATGATTTCTTTCTTGATGAAACGGGCAACCACATGTCTGGTGACATTCGTGAACGACGCTGCTTCGACCCACTTGGTGAAATAGTCGATGGCAACAAGGATGAAGCGATGCCCATTGGAAGCAGTCGGCTCAATATTTCCAATCATGTCAATGCCCCACATAGCAAACGGCCACGGCGAATTCATCACATTCAGAGGATTTGGCGGTACATGCACCTTATCAGCATAAATCTGGCATTTATGACACTTCCGAGCATATTTGAAGCAATCTGATTCCATGGTCATCCAATAATAACCCGCTCTCAACAATTTCTTAGCCATTGCATGTCCGCCGGCATGAGTACCGAAGGAACCTTCATGAACTTCCTGTATTAACATGTCCGCCTCGTGTCTGTCCACGCATCTGAGCAAAACCATGTCGAAGTTCCTCTTATACAGCACATCGTCTTTGTTCAAGAAGAAACTGCCTGCCAATCTTCTCAAAGTCTTTCGGTCATTGTTGGATGCCCGTGCAGGGTACTCTTGATTCTTCAGAAAGCACTTGATATCGTGATACCAAGGCTTGTCGTCGACTACCAGTTCAGCAGCAAACACATATGCGGCCCTGTCAAGGCGCATCACATCGATCCTGGGAGCATGGTTCCAACGAATTACCTTGATCATGGAGGATAGAGTAGCAAGTGCGTCTGCCATCTGGTTCTCATCACGAGGTATATGATACAATTTTACTGTTGTGAAGAAAGTCAACAGTCTTCTCGTGTAATCTCTGTAGGGGACCAGGGTGGGTTGGAGAGTATTCCAATCACCATTCACTTGATTGATCACCAGAGCTGAATCTCTGAAGATGTCCAGAGTCTTGATTCTCAGATCAATGGCTTGCTCAATACCCAAAATACAGTCCTCGTACTCAGCTTCAATATTTGTGCACTCAAAAGTCAAACGAGCGGTGAAAGGTATGTGGGCACCTTTCGGAGTTGTAATGACAGCACCAATTCCACTTCCTCTGGCGTTGACAGCCCCATCAAACAACAAAGTCCACTTTTCGTTTGGATCAGGTCCCTCCTCAACAACTGGCTCTTCAATGTCTTTCATCTTGAGGAACATGGTGTCTTCATCTGGAAAATCAAACTTCATCGGCTCATAATCATCAATCGGCTGCTGAGCAAGATAGTCCGACAGAATACTCCCTTTGATGGCTTTCTGGGATGTATACTGGATATCGTACTCTTTCAGTACCATTTGCCAACGAGCCACCCTTCCGGTGAGAGCTGGCTTCTCGAATATGTATTTGACTGGATCCATCTTAGAAATCAACAAGGTAGTATGGTTCAACATATACTGCCTCAGTCGGCGAGCAGCCCAGGCCAAAGCACAACAAGTTTTCTCAAGCTGCGAATATTTGATTTCGCAGTCGGTAAACTTTTTGCTAAGGTAGTATATGGCATGCTCTTTTCGACCAGACTCGTCATGCTGTCCCAATACACACCCCATCGAGTTCTCAGTCACTAACAGGTACATTATCAGAGGTCTCCCAGGAACCGGAGGTATAAGGATTGGAGGTTTCTGTAGATACTCTTTTATCTTCTCGAAAGCCCTTTGACAATCTTCATTCCACCTGATAGCCTGATCTTTCCTCAGCAATTTGAAAATTGGCTCACACGTGGTTGTTAGGTGAGAGATGAACCTTGCAATGTAGTTCAACCTCCCTAAGAAGCTACGGACTTGCTTCTTTGTTCTTGGCTCTGGCATTTCCTGTATCGCTTTTACTTTGTCGGGATCCACCTCAAACCCTTTTCCGCTAACAATAAAACCCAGCAATTTTCCCGATCTCACCCCGAAAGTGCACTTGTTCGGATTAAGTCTCAGTTTGAATTTCCTCAAACGCTCAAACAGTTTCTGCAAATTCACCAAATGTTCTTCTTCTGTCTGAGATTTGGCAATCATATCATCCACATAAACCTCGATTTTATGATGAATCATATCATGGAACAGAGTCACCATAGCTCGTTGATATGTTGCTCCAGCATTTTTCAGACCAAACGGCATCACCTTGTAGCAGAAGGTGCCCCATGGGGTTATGAAAGTTGTCTTTTCCATGTCTTCTGGTGCCATCTTGATTTGGTTATAGCCAGAAAAGCCATCCATGAAGGAGAATACCGAGAACTGAGCTGTATTATCCACCAAAACGTCGATGTGAGGTAATGGGAAATCATCTTTAGGGCTAGCTCTGTTCAGATCTCGGTAGTCGACACACATCCGTACCTTTCCATCCTTCTTAGGTACTGGGACGATGTTTGCAACCCAAGGCGGATAATGGGTGACTGCTAGAAACCCTGCATCCAACTGCTTTTGCACTTCTTCCTTTATCTTGACAGCCATCTCTGGTCTTGTTCTTCTGAGCTTCTGCTTGACCGGAGGACAACCTTCTTTGAGAGGCAAGCGGTGTACCACGATGTCTGTGTCCAGCCCGGGCATGTCCTGATAAGACCAGGCGAAGATGTCAACGTATTCTTGCAGCAATTCAATCAGCCCTTTCTTCACATCATCTCCCAAAGCAGCCCCTATCTTGATTTCTCTTTTGGCGTCCTCGGTGCCGAGATTAATCACTTCAGTAGGCTCTTGATACGGTTGAATGACCCTTTCTTCCTGTTTTAAGAACCTGGCAAGTTCTTCAGGGAGTTCACAGTCTTCATCACCCTCTTTTTCAGCTTGAAAGATTGGATTTTCAAAGTCGAAGCGAGCCATAGAAGAACCGTTATCAATAGGATCCGGTGACGTGCATCTGCATGAGTGATGGTATGTGCTTATGAGTGTGAAAGAAAAAAAGTGGAAACTAAACAAAACATCGCCATTTTTTTTTTTGAAAAACTGCAAAAAATAGAAAGACAGGGAACGAAATATTTGAATGCAAAAAGACGTCCTTTATTTATGATAAAAAAAATGCAAGTGTCACATAGATGAGCCCTACAATGAGTCATTACGCCCTGGGCGGAACGTAAGACTTGGACATGTATGAATAAACAAAGAAAATTACTCCTTCAGAAAAGTGACTTGGACAATCTCCTCAGAAGACCAATTGTTGATGACTTCACCCGGGATCCTCGGACGCACCCAGTTGTCGATGTCACAATCATTATCCCCATCTTCTTCGTTGATTGCTGATACCTGGCCATACTGAAAGATGCCAGCGCTGGAGAAAGTAATCGGCCCCTGATGAGTCTGAAGTGTTGAAGTTGTAGAAGTCAGAGCTGGCTGGTACCCAATCCCGAACTTGTCTTCTTTCATTGGTAGTTCCAACAGACGTCCCCAACCGGGAGCAACACCTGAATCCACCACGGCCCGTGCCTGCTTAAAGGATGAGATAGAGGCACCCGCCTTAACCTCTTCCACCGGAGCTGCATCCTTGACTTGAACTGACTCAAAGGCCTGACACAGAGTCTCATGAATTTCACCTTCTACTTCTACATACTTGAATGTAGACAGGTTATTGACCAGGATGTCCTCCTCACCACAGACGGTGATAATTCGTCCGTTGACCGAAAACTTAATCTTCTGATGTAGAGTCGAAGAGACTGCCCCAACATTATGGATCCAAGGACGACCTAGCAGGCCACTGTAGGAAGGACTGATATCCATCACGTAGAAGATAGTGTTGAAGGTTTGTGATCCAATCAGAATTGGCAATTCTACCTCTCCAAACACCAATCTCTTAGAACCATCGAAGGCTCTCACAATAAGATCTGAAGGTTTCAAGACCAAACCTTCTACTTCTAACTTCGACAGGGCCCTCTTGGGTAGCACATTGAGAGAGGAGCCTGTATCCACCAGAACATGCGATAGCACGGTGTCTCTGCATTCCATCGAGATGTGCAGAGCCTTGTTATGATTGCGTTCGGCTGGTGTCAAGTCAGAGTCGGTAAAACCCAACCCGTTGCTTGTATGCACATTGGCGACGATCCCTTCTAGTTGGTTTACCGAGATTTCTTGAGGTACATATGCAGCATTAAGGACCTTCAGAAGTGCCTCCCTGTGTGCCTCTGAACACAACAGGAGTGAGAGAATGGATATCTTGGACGGAGTCTGAATCAACTGATCGACTACCTTGTAATCGCTTCTCTTTATGATTCTCAGAAGCTCGTCCACATCCTTTGCAAAAGTGGGCTCAGAACCATCTTGGGGTGCAGAGGTACTCTCATTCACGACTTGCTTGCCTTTGGTTTTCGCCACAGCATCAGTATTATCAGCTTGGGTAACCGGTGGTGAGAACAATCTACCACTCCTGGTGAATCGGCCGATTCCACCGACATTATCCATTGCGGGACCGTCAATTTCAAGTTCAGGCTTCTGACCCTCTTCTATTTTCAGTGGCCGTTCCACCCTATGATCGTGCGTATACACGCTCCCCCCATAATGCCACGGAATGGCCCTTTCACTGGTGAAAGGTAAAGGACCAGGGGTTGTGATGGTTATAGTAGATCGTCGCACTGGTGGCACGGGTTGCGCTTCTGGCACACTGATCTGATTAGTTGGGTAGAAAATAGTGATAGTAGCAATATCACAGTCGTACTCGGAAATCTCATTCAGTGAAATGCAAGCATCCAAAACATCGGGATCAAGTTCAATTTCATCAGGATCATCCACATTGGAAAAAATAAATACATCATCATGGATTACAGAATCAGCAGGAACAACATCTGCGAATTCATCAGTAGCATCTTCAAACCCTTCTTCCTCAACCCCCTCCACAAACTCTTGGACAGACAAATCTTCAACCTGGAGGATACCTTTGTCGAGCAAGGCCTGGATACCCTGTTGTAGCTTCAAACAACCTCCACTCTGAGTGGCACAATCCAAACAACCCTTCCCACAACCGGGGAAAACATCGGCCTTCAGCAAGCATCCTTTGATATCCAGCAATGGAGTCTTCAACTTCAACACATCCTTAATGGACTTGGCTTTTCCCTCTATCATGTTAACGTTCGCACCACCATGCTGGGGCATGGGATTGTTAACGACATTCGGAGCCGGTGCAAGGTCGATGGCCTTTGAATCTATGAGGTCCTGAACTACGTGCTTAAAAGCTTTGCAGTTCTCAATATTGTGGCCAGGTGCCCCAGAGTTGAAGCTACACCTAGCGTTGGCGTCGTAACCCACCGGAAGTCTACCAACAGGAGGAGCCAGAGTGCGCAGTTGCACAAGTTGTAGTTGTTGAAGACTAGAAAGCAACTGAGCGTACGACATTGGAAGGGTGTCGAAACGCCGGTCCATCATCCTTTGCCTCTGTTGATAAGCGGGTCTGTTACCCGGTTGCTGCTGCTGTTGATACTGAGCTGGTTGACGTTGTGGTTGTTGTTGTTGTAGTGGTGCTGCAGCTGGAATGGTCACAGCCGCAACATACGGTTGCTGATGATAATTCTGAAAGTTATTCCTCCGGTTATCCTTGTTCTGATAAGAAGATATGGCATTTGCATCCCCTTCTCTCCTCTTCTGTCCCTGAATGAACGGCTTCTTCACCCCTGATGAGGATCCACCTCCACTCTGGCTCTTATAGGTCTTTAGGTAATTCTCCACCCTTTCTCCAGTAGAGACCACATCAGCAAAGTTGGAAGCATTGCAACCTACCAGACACTCCAAGTAAGGTCCGGGCAGAGTGTTCATGAACATGTTGGCCATTTCCTTTTCCAACATCGGAGGCTGAACACGGGAAGCTGTCTCCCTCCAGCGTTGAGCGTACTCCCTGAAGCACTCATTGCTTTTAAGAGACAGATTCTGAAGTTGAGTTCTGTCCGGAGCCATGTCTGCATTATACTGATACTGCTTCACGAAAGCCTCTGCCAAATCCCTCCAGCAACGGATGTGGGCTCTGTCCAGCCTCATGTACCATTCCAAGGATGCCCCAGCCAGGCTGTCCTGGAAGAAGTACATAAGTAGCTTCTCGTCATCAGAGTATGCAACCATTTTACGGAAATAGGCTTGCACGTGAGTTTTGGGGCAAGAGCTGCCATTGTATTTGTCAAAGACCGGGACTTTGAATTTCGGTGGCACTCTCACACCTGGGACCAGCCCCAAGTCAGCAACATCTACTCCCAGAGGATTTTGTCCTTCCACTGCTTTCAACCTCTCTTCCAATCTTCTAAACATGGGGTCCATGCCAAAGTCTTCCTGAAGCAAGGGGAACTGATCATCCTGACCATCCTGAATGGGTTGTTGATCTAGGTTGACATGCGGGATCGGGATAGTGCAAGAATCTAAGCTCCTGCTGTCCTTGAGCCACCCCTTGAACCAAATCCATGAATTGATTCATGCGAATCTTCATCTCGGCGAGCTCTGCTTGTAGGCTCTCCATCACTCTCTGTTGATTCCTTCGGGTACCGTACCGGTGAATGCCTGAGTCAGCTATCCTGCTAGTGGGACACCAAACAATATGAGAACACCGCAGCGGTACCTGTTATGCAAGATATGACAATGAATATGTAAATGACATGTTTATCAAATCCAAAAGGCGTTCTACCCCCCTTGATTCCAGTCTCACATCAGGCGAATAGTGCAAGAAGACTGAGTCATGAATAAACTTCTGAGATCAAGATGCAACAAAGGGAAACCAACATACAAATGAGTTCCAGGAAAGGGGCCTTAGCCAAAAGTACATCAAAAGAGGATCCCCACAACAAGCCTGTGGGTTATCACTACACAGCAACAAAACAAAACCAAGAATCAGCCTCCTGTATACAACCCATAAGGACTGCTCCTCACTTCATCCAGTAATGCCACCGTGTCGGGATGATCTGGAGATTCTGTCAAACGCTGGATAAGCAGATTCCTCTTGTGAATGATCCCATCCAGTTCGTTGATGTGCTCTCTGTAGTAATTCCCATCATCTTCTCCGAATACCTCTTCAAGTCTGGATTTCTTCAAACCTGCCAACACCTTGAGTTCTTCAATCTGTCCTCGAGCCTCACTGAGTTGATCTGTGATGTAGCCATTAGTAGAACGGGCGCCCAGAAGCTCATTGTTCTTCCCCTTCAGCAAAGTCGTCAATTTCTCTATCTGACCAGTCAGTTCGGCTACTGTCTCCTCCTCCTTTGCTTTCCGAGAAGTTGAAAATGCATCCCATTGCTCCTGCCACCCAGCTAATTTACCATGAGCATCTACTAACTGCTGCTTGACTCGCCTCAACTCAGAACTGGATGATCTCAAGGCTTCGTCTGTCCTCCTGAAGAAGTCCACCTCCACAGCAAATTTCCTCTCTGCTTCCTTTTGCATTCTGACGGCTTCCCCCTTCTGATATTCTGCCTCATGGAATTGATGCATATAGTCTTGCAACTTCTCCCTTAACTCCGAGTTCTCGGTTTGAAGTCCCTCCATGGCGTTCTTCAACTTGTCGTACTCCTCTCGGCTCACCATTGTTGACTGCTCAGGAGTAGGTGGATACAAAGGTTCTTCAATAGGGAATGGCAGACCAAACTCTTCGACTCTTCCTTGAAGCCATTCTTCATACCGAGGGTAAGTTCTACAATCTCCTTTTCCAAGGACGGTTCTTCCTCTCTTGATCACCTTGAGCCAGGCCTCAGCTGCCTTACGGGATACCGTCAAATCAGGCAAAGAATGGAAAAACAGAGATTCTTCCACATCCTTTTCCAAAGGCGGAGTTCTTAAAGCATATCCAAACTGTCTAACTGCTAGAGAAGGATTATAGTTGATTCCTCCTCTTCTTCCTACCAATGGAACATTTGGGAAGTTCCCACAACTATGAATAATATCTGCCCGAAGCAAGCTCCGGTCGGACCACCAAGAAATATCTTCAGCTCTCAACCCCATCAATCTCTTCGACCAACTCAACGAGTCCTTGACATTAACGAACACTCCTGATTTGGGTAGGTGAGAATTGAACCACTTATAAAACAAAGGCACACAACAATTCAACAATCCCCCTTTTCTATTCTTATTTCTGTGGTGCACTGAATGAAAGAAATCTCCTAGCAAGGTCGATACTGGATTTCTCAACATGAAGAGGCGTATTGCGTCCATGTCCACAAATTTGGCAACATTAGGGAACAAGACAATCCCGTACACACAAAGAGCCAACACAGCATTGAAACCCCTCTGGTTACCGTCTTCCAGCTTCTTCTTTGCTTCTCCCAGTAAGAAACTCAGATGAAAACCACTAACTTCTCCCTTCTGACACATATTAGCCTTCCAGACTGATTCCTCCAAATATGTGGTTGAAGCAACCATGCTGAGATCGGGCAGAAACTCAGAACTGTAGAACAATAACTGTGACCTGATAGGAACTATGAGAAAACTGGCAATCTCCTCCAGAGTAGGGACCAAAATATAATCCGGGAAAGTGAAACATCTCAGTGGAGGGTCATAGAACTGTAGCAGTGTGAATAGAGCGTCATGTTGATCTTTGGAAGGAACCGTGACGAAACTTAGAATCAGACCGTAATCCTCTCGGAATCATTCTAGAGAACCAGGATCCATTAACTGCATCAACTGTTGGATGGGCTCCAGACAGACCACCGGAAACTTGTAGGCGACAAGTCTCTTTCTGCCAATATCCATCTTAAGAGAACCAGAAAAACTCCGACTGGAATCAAGAAGAAGACTTAAACCCCCTTGAAATGGATAAACATGTGTTAAATGATATGAATGCAAATGATGTGATGATGTGAATGCAATGTAGTGGCATGTCAATCAGGATTGCTGTATCTGCTTGAACATCTGTCGGGTTACACTGTCTGAAGAGAAAACCACTGAGGAATATAATATAAGATCAAAGCTCTGCTCCAGAAAACCGGGTTGGTTGGAGGTTAAGGTTTCCTAAATTTAGCCCGCCCCTCACTGGTAGGTTCTAAGAACAGAAGTTCGTCAACTTCAGCCCTTCAGTCGCGAATAATACGTTTACCACTGAAGGTTT
The DNA here is from genome assembly GCF_024323335.1 of Lathyrus oleraceus. Classification (NCBI taxonomy): domain Eukaryota; kingdom Viridiplantae; phylum Streptophyta; class Magnoliopsida; order Fabales; family Fabaceae; genus Lathyrus; species Lathyrus oleraceus. The sequence continues at coordinate 216,787,023 of NC_066581.1, read as the reverse complement.
GGCATTATTACGGGATAAAAGACCTCCACTGACTCCCCTCAACAGGACATCCTAAAGCAAGTTCCCAGTCTCGGGGTCCTCGGATTGATCAGCGAGAATGCGCCCACCAGAGCTAACATAATCACGTCTCGGAGGAGAGGCCTCGACTGAGTTCTCGGGAAATGGTCGACAGAGTCGACGATTTCTAAAGGAACATCATGTCGTTACGGAACATCCGTAGGACATAATATATCCCAAAGAAACCTCGTCTGGGTGTGGTTCTTCACGAACGACTTAACGTAGCAACATGCCACGCAAGCCTCACGATCATCCACTCTAAAACCTGTGTGTACACTCAAGCCTGGGTAATGGGCTTATCTCTCGTAGAACATCCCATCCCAACAAACAAACAACAGCTCCAACAGATACAGCAGATGAATGCAAGCAAGTAAGTAAATAAATGTACAAAAGCATGAACACCCAACGAACCAAAAATCACAAAAGCTAGGAGGGACTCGCTTAGGGAAGATAGACCAGCAAGAGGTCAACTTCTTAAGTCCCCAGCAGAGTCGCCAGCTATCGCAACCTGAAAAATACAGTGTGAGAAAAAACAACCGGCAAAAGAAAAGGGCAGAAGAGTCGCCACCGTGCGTTATTTATCCCAAAGGAGGGAAAGGAAACGCTCGAAGTAAACCTGAAAAGAGGAAAGGAAAAGACGGGGTCTCGCAACCAAATCTTGGGTTCGGGAGTCGGTTATGCGAAGGGAAGGTATTAGCACCCCTACGCATCCGTAGTACTCTACGGGATCCACTTTTGTGGTTCTTGTCTAAAGGGTGTGAGTTAACCTAATGTGTTTATTTACTAAAAAAGGGTTAAGAGGAATGACTCGCGCGGATGTCGCATCCACTGCATACGTATCTCATTTGAATATGAGAATCAGAGTCTTCGTAGCTCGGCTGACCTATGGGTTGAGGGATGTGTGCTCGCTAAGACATCGCGTCTTATGCCTACGTATCTCATCTGGAATGAGAATCAGAGCAAGCCGTAGTTCGGCTAACTACGGGGTTATGGATTGGGTTTTGGACGAACAACGTTACTACGCAATCTACCGGATGCTCGACCTTTGGAGACTTACTCGCCTGTAGTAGAAGGAGATAACATGTTGCTTTGGGTTTTAGGGTTTGTTTGCGTTGTAGGAACGCGCATGCAAAAAGGAAGTCCTAGGCGGAGGAACAGTGCTACCTTAATTGGCATGCAAACGGGAGACTATCCGAAGCCTCGTGTCCTATGGGGAAGCGATCACACCACACAAAACATGTACCTTAAAGTAAAATGCCACCAAGGGGCTCAAACATTGCCTCCTATCGAGGTCTTCCAGCTAAGAAAGCGATAAAGTACGAGAAAGGGAAAAAATTACCACACGGATAAAGATCCGAAGTTATAGCAATTAAAGGATTAGCAACCCTGAGATCTCTCCAGCTAGACCATCAAAGAAAATCAGTCAATACGAGTAATCAGAATAAACCTCTGAATGGTATCCCTGCAAGAGTGCGTGAGTCCCCACAAAAACTCGACAAAAAAGGGGTTAGGCAAACAGGATGAAATCAAGAGAAAACAATGCCATGGCAACACAAGACAGATGAGAACAAAACAGAACGAAAAGGCGAATGCTGTCACATTCGCGACTGCATCGCCTAGCGAAAGCTTAGCGAAGCTTCGCCGTGTGCTCGCCCTGCGAAGCGGCTAGCGAGCGCCTGCGGGTTTCGGGTTTCTCATTGATAACAGTACGATTTTAGGGACTCCACACCCTATGGCATTCCTCTCAGAAACGAAATTATCAAACATTCAAGACACTACTTACATATTCATACACAAATATGATCCCGTGGGCAAAATCTGACGTAACCTCGTACATTCATAATATTCAGATTCAAGGCATAGAGTAGTAGGAACAAAGGCATACCTGATGAGAGAGGCCGATCGAACGGCGCGGCTGGATTTGCAAAGCTCTGTTAGGGTTTGCGTGAGGCGGAGGCAAAAGAGTGTGTGAATCGGAGTGAACTTCTCAGTGCCTGAAGATTGCTGCAGAGTAGTTCCTAGGTCTCCTTCTCTCAAAATCTTTCTCCAGTGAATCTCCCAGTGTAACTCCAAGTGTGTTTTCCTCTACTGAAACTTCAGTATTTATAGACTGATTTCGTGGGTAGTGGGCTCAAATGAGGGCAACTCAAGCCCAAAATTTTTCTAATATTTTCTGAAGTACAAACATTAGAAACCTAAGCATTATGCTTTTGATTTTTTTTAAATTTTCTTTTCATAACACTTATTTTGAATTGAATCCTTAAGTCAACTTTGACCATATTTTGTAAATACCTTTTATTGGTAAATATAACTCATTCAAATGTTTTTGTGGTTTCAATGGCCACTTTCTTATCAAAGTTTTCATAACCTTTAGCTATTAGGTTTGAGTTATCCTTGAGGTAGATATAATACTCACCTATATCCTTAGTGATGGACAATGAGTCTTCCATGCTTATTATAGGGTTAACCCCTCACTAGCATGTTGAAGCTATCCTCACATGGTGGATTTGTGGTTTTAGGTTGAGTTTTCTCCCTTGGATAACAAAAGACCTTAAGGATTTTGGACCAATCAATTCACCCACTCATTTTGAGATTTTTACCCCGAACTACGAGGTTTTGATCCTAATCTTTTTAAGATGGTACGTAGGCAGTGGGTTTATCCATTCAAACACAAAAATTGTAAATAATTTGTACATTCTTCTATCACCTCCCCAATCATGTTTGCACAAATATTTTTCACAAAATACCAACCTACCTTACAACAAGTGTGAAAAGGGCTCCCTAGGAGTACCTAGGATGTTTTGGGTGCTTAAAACCTTCCCATTGCATAACCAACCCCCTTACCCCGATCTCTGACATTTTTATTAGTTTTTGATTCGATAAAACTTTTCGGTTTTTGTTCGCTTTCTAACCTTTCCTTTGGATAAATAGAAGTGCGGTGGTAACTCGACTTGTATGGTTTACTTTTGATTTAGTCAATAAATCTAAAGGTAACGAACACCCCGCTACAATAATGATCCAAAAAATAATTTTAATTCAGAATATGAAAGAGGAAATTATTTGAATTTTTTTGGTGAAACTCTCATATTTTTTGGATCAATATTAAAATTAATATGAATTAATGAAAACAAAGCAATTAAAATGAAATTCTAATAATCAGAAAAAACGTAGACCACTTGATCTCCCTCATTAATCGAGGTGGTAGATCAAGTGGCCACCAGCGCGCGTTCCATGGTAGACTTGAGTTAACGCGACACATGCATGGTAATTAAAAATAACCCACGAGATTAAAACAATTTAAAAGGGATCAATGGCTCCGAACTGTGCCAACACATCACCGATGTCCAAAGGCCGGTCATCTTCTCTGTTGACCCTGGCCGGACTGGTTCACTCATCACCATTAAAAAATGAAAAAGGAGGACATGATCTGAAAGAAAAAATGGCATAAAGCACGAATCTGACCTCAATTTTAACTAACTCCTCACATATAGAAAGATATCAGGAGTTGAATTTTGAGGTGTGTCAATTGAGTTGCTTCGATTTGACCTCTAAGCAACTCAATCTTCTTGCCTACATTGATAGGACTTCAGACAACCAAAGAATCAAGAGAATTGAGCAAGATTGAGAGAGAATCGAAGAGATGAAATTTTCTAGAAAATACCTGCAATGTAGGTCTGAATTCAACTGTTCTTGCCTTGGCTCGTGCTTGATCTCACTCAGAATGCTTGCAGAAGTAGAATGAAATGCACAAAAGGTCTTGAATCCCTGGTGTTTTGAATCTCAAAACAATGAGATTCCAACTTAATTTCAAGATGAAATTCTCAGGATTATCCTCTCAAATGGAAGGGTTAAGGGTCTAGGATCAAAGCTGGCGTGAATGCTGTTGAATTCTGAGCATATGGAGCTCTATTTATAGCTGGATCATGTGATATTTGCACCTTCCAAATGAATTTCCAAAATTGGCAATGGCTGATGCATGGGTGCATGGGCGTGTACAGGCCCATGAGATCATTGCCTTAGGTCCACAATTAAGTGTGAGAGAGTCTGAGATCAACTTGGATTGCAAGGCAAGTGTACATGGAAACTTGAAGTTTGATCTTTGCTAAATGTTGATGCAATGTTCAAGCCATGGGCAGCCTATTCATTCTTGTCCAAAATGGATGAACTTGGACTTTTTGGAAAGGTGAGATTAAGAGGAACAAATTTCATGTTCAACACTTATCCATTTGAAGCTTGTATCATGATGAATTTTGAGGTGGAAGTTTGGAAATTTCAACATGTTGAAATTTTTTCTAAGTGTCAAGCCATATATCTCAATATTCCACCTTGCTTAACTTTTTATATGAGCTTCAAATGAAAAACGTGTCTTCATAAAAGTTGTATCTCTTTCAAAGACCTTCAAAATGGTCACCAATTTCATGTCATTTGGATTTTAAATGATATAGTTATGCATTTTTGAAGTTTGGAAAAATCACTTGTTCAATGGTATAGGTCAAAAGTGACCTATAATGTAGCCTCATATCACATGCTCATAAAAGTTGAATTAGCTCTCACTCCAAACATCAAAGTTGAAGTAGACATCTTGAATTATATTGTTTAACTTGGAAATCTTTCATCTCATAAAAATTAAGTATGTTATGGCCTTGGCAAGTTGACTTTCAAATTAGGCATAGAGTAGTAGGAACAAAGGCATGCCTGATGAGAGAGGCCGATCGAACGGCGCGGCTGGATTTGCAAAGCTCTGTTAGGGTTTGCGTGAGGCGGAGGCAAAAGAGTGTGTGAATCGGAGTGAACTTCTCAGTGCCTGAAGATTGCTGCAGAGTAGTTCCTAGGTCTCCTTCTCTCAAAATCTTTCTCCAGTGAATCTCCCAGTGTAACTCCAAGTGTGTTTTCCTCTACTGAAACTTCAGTATTTATAGACTGATTTCGTGGGTAGTGGGCTCAAATGAGGGCAACTCAAGCCCAAAATCTTTCTGATATTTTCTGAAGTGCGCGCCCTTCGCCTAGCGAAGGATCTGCTCGCCTAGCGAGCATGGCAGTACTCTTCGCTAGGCGAAGCATCTGCTCGCCTAGCGAGCATGACAGCTCAGCAGCAGATTCTTACTTCTTCCAGCCTGGCGATTTGCACGGTGAATAGGCCCCATCTGGCCCTGTTGGAAGTACCTCAAGTCTTTTCCTTGTGTTGACTGATCATTTGAATAAAACCCACAAAGTGTCCTGGATGATGTTCAAGCTTCTTGGAGCTAATTCTGATTGACATGATGCAATGTAATATGAAATACTAAATGGCCTAAAAGATGAATGCATGAATGAGGAGGGCAAATTTTGGGGTGTTACACTCATTAACTAGAATGATATGCCTTTTATGTCATAAATTTAGTGTTATGTTAAGCAATCATAATTGGACTTATGTAGAAGTCACAAGTATTTAAGGTCGGGCAATAGAATTTTGGTGTTAATGCATGTTAGAGACATAGTATTATGGACTATGCTCATGAAACATACCACACACAAAAAGAATATGAAAAAGGTGTGGCCTAATCTCATCTATACTCATGTTAATTTTTCAATCAACTAGCTTTAGGACTTTGAGATATCATAGGCCAAATGGGATGAATGCATAAAGAAGGGGACTGATATGAAGTGGGAGGGGAATAGATGAAAACTCAAATTGATCAAAGGAGGAATTTTACCAAATTAATATCATCCATTCATTTTGGGAGATGGAATATACATTCCATCAATCCCCTAAATCCAATGATATTAACTTGACAAAGTCAAATCAACCTTGACCAAGGCCCAACAACATGAGTCAAACACAAACAAGTCATCACAATTGGTCAACAAAATTATTTAGCATTTATTCAAATTAAAAATACTAAAATAATACATTTAAATAAAATATGGTTTGTCAAATTCCTAAAACCTCATCAAAACACCAAATAAATGGCCATGAGATTTATCATAGGTCAAGCAAGGTCAAAGGACCTTGGAGAAAATATTTCAGAATTTTTAAAGACTTAAAAGTATTTTTAAACAATTAAAAACAAATTCAAAATCAATTAAATCATGAAAAATATTCATAATTTTAAGACCCCAATTTTGACCCTAAGATCCCTCATGGCATCATAACATTGCATTTGCATTTGCCTCAAGGATCATTAGCATCTTGGCTCCTGACCTTTGGGTGGGAACACTTGTGAGTAAGTTTGAAATCACCAAGCATGCTTGAATTGTATATTATTGCTTTTATTCTTTTGTTTACTAATCAAAAGCATAAAAATATGTCGCTAACATCTTTTGTTTTGTAGCTTGAGCAATCATAAGATCTGAGGCTCCTAGGAGAACCTATACTCAATGATGTGGCCAGATGAAGTGGAAAGCAAGCATGAAAATGGTTCAAAAGGCTCTCATCTATCCTATATGCCTCCCAAGTATCTAAATTCATAATTTTTATCAAAGAAAACCAAAGGGCTTGAGGCTTGTTTCCCAAGGAAACTCTAACTCATCTGTGCATCAACTGTGCCTTGCCCATGAAGCAACCTCAACCCATGATCAAATACAATCAATGGAATTGCTTCCATTCATCATTTAATGCATATTTGAGCTATTTTAGTGTCATCAATCATTAATTCATCAAGATTTGAGGCATGGACTTGAGAAGTTGATCAGTCAATTCATTTGACTATTTTGAAGTACACTGAGACGTAACTTTTGATGTGTTTGTTAAATGGAGATGACCCCAAGGGCATAAATGTTATTAAGAACCATATGAACAACTCTTATGTTCATCAAAAATTGATTTGAAGCTTGGAAGGTCATCATCCATTTCAAAACATTATAGGTCATTTTGACTGAAACCCTAATTTTAGGTCAACTTCCCAAAGGCATAACTCATTCATTTTTCATGATTTTTAGGTGGGATCAAATGAATTGGAAATTTTAAGATGTCTAATTAATATGTTATGTTGGACAAATTTTCATAATCCTAAAATAAATACATGTGATAATGCAAAACATTATAGGTCACTTTGGACCAAAGGCATTGAAATGTGAAAAAGTCCAACTTCAAGTGCCCATAACTGTCTCACCAAAAATTCAAATGATGCAAAATTTGAGTCCAAATTGATTGTATTGGAAATATCTACAACTTTGATGTTGAAGGTGTTGTCATTTGGAGCTTGTATCCTTGAAACAGAAGGGCTTGAAGTTGGCCCATTTTGGAAATTTTCACATACACATGTTTTGCACCTTGCACTTCATGATCAATTTTCACCAATTTCCCAATTACAAATGAAGTTTTGTTCAACATAACAATTAATCCTCATGTCAAGATCTTTCCAACCATTACCCATAAGGCTATGTTTTATTTTTGGAAATATCATTTTCGAAGAGAAGAACATTTGGGTGCATTTTTGGAAACAAGTGGAAAACACATTACATAGGCCAATTGCATTCATTTTGCAGGACCATTCCATCATATTATGATCTCATCTTGCCAAACCAAGTGGAATTGGGCCCTCCATGTGCTTGTACAGGCCCATGCATGGAGGCCCTTTCCATTCATGCACATGCATTGCTCATGTATGCAGCTACCATTTGCTATAAATAAGAGTCCAAGGCTTCATAATTTCACAACCTGAAGGCACCTGTTATGCTGCAAGAATCTCTCCATAGCCTCACTTAAAGGAACTCTCTCTTTCTTTTCAAAAATTCAAATCTAAATTTCAACTACATTGGTTGATTTCTAGATCTATAGTTCCTTAACCTCGCTCATCTTCATCCTGAGATCATACTACAAGCAAAAGCTTGGAAGAATCGTGTTATAAAAATCCACATTTCAGAGGTGGACATCCAAACTTATTTTCTTCGAAACTCATAGTTTATAGCTTATTTCTTGCATTTATTAGGTTGTCTGAAGTCCTCTCATCAGAGGCAACATAATTGTGCTTTGAATTTTGAAATTCCATCAAGTTTCAGTTGAACACCACAAATTTCAACCTCTGATTTCTCTCTCCATGGAAGTCTAGAGTGGAAATAGTTGGTACAGGGGTGATGTACATCACCCCAGCTTTCCATTGATGTGTAGATCGGGGCATTTGGTTGAGGTTGCCATGTCTGCAACTCTCACCGGAACAGGAGACCTCGCCGGAGAAGACGGTGGTGTACACCACCATCTGGTTGCCAGATTAAATTCTGGCCGTGCGATCTCTTTTCCAGATCTAATCTGGATCCTTCATTGTTATGACTTATTTAATGGCAACGTGTTTCGCATTGACTTGCGTGTATGTTGGACGCGCGCATATGATCCATGTGATGTGCCAGCTCAATTAATGAGCTCATGATCCAACGCCTCACGTTTTTTCTTATTTTTATTTTCTGATTTTTATTTCCTTTTTATTTCTTTTATTCCATTTCATTTCAAAAAATCATATCTCACTCATTATTGGTCCAAAAAATATGAGACCAATTGCAATATTTCTCTTTTAATTTCTAGTTTCTAAAAATGATTTTTAATATTTTTTATTTTATCATTTGATATTTTTTATGAATTTTCTCTTTTCTGGTTATTTTTAATTCATTTTAAATAGTTTTCAATATCCAAAAAATACAAAAATATTTTCCCAACCTCTTTGAATGATGATGGATCTATGAAAAATATTCTCATTAATTTATTAATTGATTTGAGATTTATTTGAGATTTTAATTCAATTAGGTTATTTTTATGCATTTTTAATTGATTAAAAATAGTTTCTGGTTTCTAAAAATGCTGAAATTTTTTGTCAAACTTTGTTTGACCTTGTTGAACTTAGGATGATCCATTTGGACTTTTCAAAGTTGATTTGAAGTGGATTTGAAGTTTGACCTTTAATTGTTTATTTTAATTCAAGTATTATTTTAATTTCTAAAAATACCAAAAATATTTTATTTGTTTCTTGACTTCTAAGTTTCATTTTGCTTCTGTTTACTATTGTTTGACCTTGATTCCATCTATTTTTGATCAATGTATGATGATTACTTCATTTGAATTTCCATTAATGCACTTTCTTATTCATCTTCTTCTTCTTCTTCTTCTTTTTCTTTTTTTGATCAATGAGTTAAAGATTGGTGGTTAGCCTTGATGTATGGGAGGTTTAACCTTCCTTGATTCAAATCTAATTCATCTTGATCATAGATCAAGTGAATGTCTTTGCATTAAGGATAGGTTGCTTCCTAATCAAGCAAAGAACCTAAATCAATACAAGATCATTTCTCATCTTCTTTTGGCAAGGCAAGTTGTAGGAGCTTGATTCACTAATCAAGATCTCTAACTTGTGTTGTTGCCAACATTTTTATTGACCGGCCTCAGATAGGTGTGACTACTACATTAGTCCACTTACGATTGCTTAACATAGCGCTAAATTGCCTTATGGCACACTAACACTAACACTAACCATTAACCATTAACATGTAATTCTTGTACTTTACATTTATGCAATTTACTATTCTTGTACATATTATTCATTATGCTTTTTCCCTTTGCTCATTTGAGCACATGTTTATGTTAATGCAATTTGCCTTTTGCTCACTTGAGCACATAATTGTATATATATTATTGTGCTTGTGTTTTATTTTGATTGTTGTGAACCAAATGCAAATGGATAAAAGGACTTAGATTCTAGGACATTTCCTATGCAAAAATGGAGTAAAAAGGCCTTAATATTGAAGATGGATTGGAAGGACCAAATCTCTAAACTCATTCTTTTCCATTCCTTGTTGACATTATAGAACTTTTTTATGTCTGTGTTCTTGTGCTAGAGATTCCTATTTGAGTCAAAGTGAAGAACCATTGTCATGTGCATCTAAAGTGAGAGATACAAGAGCCATTGGAAGATTCCTAAGAGCTTTGCTTGATTGATTAATTGCTTGAGTATTATCTTATTTGCTTGCTTATTCCAAAGGATGGGAGAAACTTGGATTATCAATATGATCTCAAGAAGGGAACTCCATTTGTGGTCTTGTTTCTTCTCCTTCATCTCTTGTATGCTTAGGACTTAGCCATTCTTCTTCTTCCCTCCACTCTAACCCAAGCCAAAACTTTTGTGCAAACATTAGAAACCTAAGCATTATGCTTTTGATTTTTTTTAAATTTTCTTTTCATAACACTTATTTTGAATTGAATCCTTAAGTCAACTTTGACCATATTTTGTAAATACCTTTTATTGGTAAATATAACTCATTCAAATGTTTTTGTGGTTTCAATGGCCACTTTCTTATCAAAGTTTTCATAACCTTTAGCTATTAGGTTTGAGTTATCCTTGAGGTAGATATAATACTCACCTATATCCTTAGTGATGGACAATGAGTCTTCCATGCTTATTATAGGGTTAACCCCTCACTAGCATGTTGAAGCTATCCTCACATGGTGGATTTGTGGTTTTAGGTTGAGTTTTCTCCCTTGGATAACAAAAGACCTTAAGGATTTTGGACCAATCAATTCACCCACTCATTTTGAGATTTTTACCCCGAACTACGAGGTTTTGATCCTAATCTTTTTAAGATGGTACGTAGGCAGTGGGTTTATCCATTCAAACACAAAAATTGTAAATAATTTGTACATTCTTCTATCACCTCCCCAATCATGTTTGCACAAATATTTTTCACAAAATACCAACCTACCTTACAACAAGTGTGAAAAGGGCTCCCTAGGAGTACCTAGGATGTTTTGGGTGCTTAAAACCTTCCCATTGCATAACCAACCCCCTTACCCCGATCTCTGACATTTTTATTAGTTTTTGATTCGATAAAACTTTTCGATTTTTGTTCGCTTTCTAACCTTTCCTTTGGATAAATAGAAGTGCGGTGGTAACTCGACTTGTATGGTTTACTTTTGATTTAGTCAATAAATCTAAAGGTAACGAACACCCCGCTACAATAATGATCCAAAAAATAATTTTAATTCAGAATATGAAAGAGGAAATTATTTGAATTTTTTTGGTGAAACTCTCATATTTTTTGGATCAATATTAAAATTAATATGAATTAATGAAAACAAAGCAATTAAAATGAAATTCTAATAATAAGAAAAAACGTAGACCACTTGATCTCCCTCATTAATCGAGGTGGTAGATCAAGTGGCCACCAGCGCGCGTTCCATGGTAGACTTGAGTTAACGCGACACATGCATGGTAATTAAAAATAACCCACGAGATTAAAACAATTTAAAAGGGATCAATGGCTCCGAACTGTGCCAACACATCACCGATGTCCAAAGGCCGGTCATCTTCTCTGTTGACCCTGGCCGGACTGGTTCACTCATCACCATTAAAAAATGAAAAAGGAGGACATGATCTGAAAGAAAAAATGGCATAAAGCACAAATCTGACCTCAATTTTAACTAACTCCTCACATATAGAAAGATATCAGGAGTTGAATTTTGAGGTGTGTCAATTGAGTTGCTTCGATTTGACCTCTAAGCAACTCAATCTTCTTGCCTACACTGATAGGACTTCAGACAACCAAAGAATCAAGAGAATTGAGCAAGATTGAGAGAGAATCGAAGAGATGAAATTTTCTAGAAAATACCTGCAATGTAGGTCTGAATTCAACTGTTCTTGCCTTGGCTCGTGCTTGATCTCACTCAGAATGCTTGCAGAAGTAGAATGAAATGCACAAAAGGTCTTGGATCCCTGGTGTTTTGAATCTCAAAACAATGAGATTCCAACTTAATTTCAAGATGAAATTCTCAGGATTATCCTCTCAAATGGAAGGGTTAAGGGTCTAGGATCAAAGCTGGCGTGAATGCTGTTGAATTCTGAGCATATGGAGCTCTATTTATAGCTGGATCATGTGATATTTGCACCTTCCAAATGAATTTCCAAAATTGGCAATGGCTGATGCATGGGTGCATGGGCGTGTACAGGCCCATGAGATCATTGCCTTAGGTCCACAATTAAGTGTGAGAGAGTCTGAGATCAACTTGGATTGCAAGGCAAGTGTACATGGAAACTTGAAGTTTGATCTTTGCTAAATGTTGATGCAATGTTCAAGCCATGGGCAGCCTATTCATTCTTGTCCAAAATGGATGAACTTGGACTTTTTGGAATGGTGAGATTAAGAGGAACAAATTTCATGTTCAACACTTATCCATTTGAAGCTTGTATCATGATGAATTTTGAGGTGGAAGTTTGGAAATTTCAACATGTTGAAATTTTTTCTAAGTGTCAAGCCATATATCTCAATATTCCACCTTGCTTAACTTTTCATATGAGCTTCAAATGAAAAACGTGTCTTCATAAAAGTTGTATCTCTTTCAAAGACCTTCAAAATGGTCACCAATTTCATGTCATTTGGATTTTAAATGATATAGTTATGCATTTTTGAAGTTTGGAAAAATCACTTGTTCAATGGTATAGGTCAAAAGTGACCTATAATGTAGCCTCATATCACATGCTCATAAAAGTTGAATTAGCTCTCACTCCAAACATCAAAGTTGAAGTAGACATCTTGAATTATATTGTTTAACTTGGAAATCTTTCATCTCATAAAAATTAAGTATGTTATGGCCTTGGCAAGTTGACTTTCAAATTAGGGTTTAGACAAAATGACCTATAATGTTTCAACATAGAAAATGATTTTCCATGCAAAACCAGCTCTAGGTCTCAAAATTAAAGTTGTTTGGAATGTCATTTAGAGTAACTTGGCTCTTGGAATCATTTTCATATGGTGAAAATTGTAGGAGATAGGGTCTAGAGAGACCCAGTTTTGATCAGATGAATTCATCTGGCCAACCAGCATCAACCAACTTGCTAATCTTCAATTCTCTTGACTTTCTAGGCTCATGGTAGATCATATATGAATAAGTTGGAGAATTTTGAAGTGTCCCTTAAGAAATTTGATCAAATGGTGAGGTAGCTTGTTGGAGAAGTTACTCAAGATACCTAGTCAAACTGGGGTTTCCAAGGCAAATCACCCTCAAACTCTTGAAGAAAACTTGATCAAAATAACATGTAGAGATCAATGTAACTCATATATGATGCTTGTAACCATCCTTGTATCAATCCATGGTTGTGTTCTTTGTTCATGAGGGTCTTAAACCCTAGATGTGAACTTGATAGATCAATGGGATCATGCCTTACCTACAAAAGAGTTAGGCAACTACAATGACATATTTTTGGTATTTTGGTTAGTAAAATGATAATATACAAGTATGATACAATCATAAAGTGCTTGGTGATCTCTCCCAAAACAAACTCAATGAAAGAGGGGCAAGGAGGATGCCAAGGCATGATCCCAATGCTAATGCTTATGATGAAATTTCATGAGGGATCTTAGGGTCAAAATTAGGTCTTACAGCTTCCCCTATTTAAGGGCATTCTGAATGAGGAGGCGAAGGTTAAAATCTTCATGTCGACTCAGTAGAATGGGCTTAAATAACAACATATAAAAACAAATTTTGGTCCCTGAGAGACCTCATGATGCATATGACATGAATGCAAAAATTAATGCTCTGTGGGGAAATATGGCCACAAAGGAAAAGAAATCAGAGAGACCGAAAGTCCGCAGGAGTATAATGTATTCCGTAAGGAAAACTCACTGGGGAGACAGAGACTCTAGGGAAAGACGAATTATGCGTAGGCCAGGCTACGACTTAAAACTACTGGGGGACTCGAGGAATTCCATACAAACATGGAAAGAACTCAGCCAGGGAAACAACAACATCTGCAGGGGATACGAGTAAGTCAGGAAACTGAAATACTTGAATCATGCAGGGAAAAGTGATGTCACTAAGGAAATGCACACTCAACTCAACCGGGGAAGAAATAAACTTCAACACAGGAGGAGCAGAAATTTATTATTTACTACCTGTTACTAGGTGAGGAGATAATAAAGATCTGTCAGAGAAGACATCTGTCATCGGTGAGGATGAACATATAAAGGATGACTCGCTGAGAAAAGCCAGGAGGGAGTATTCATTACCGGTTACTGGGTAAGAACAACCTTGTTGGGGAGAACTGCAGAAAATAGGATTTACAACTACCAGTTACTGGGCAGAAGACCAAGGGTGAGAGTATCCGTCATCGATTAGGATGAACATATCAAGGATAAACTCAACAAGGAAGAAAATTCGTCATCGGTTAAGATGAACATATCAAGGATAGACTTGCCTGGGAAATGTCAAGGAGGATACCTGTCATCGGTTAAGATGAACATATCAAGGATAAACCAACTGAATAAAAAGTAAGAATTACATCTATCGAATGCTGGATAGAAGTCCATCAAAGAGAAAACCTGTCATCGGTTAAGATGAACATATCAAGGATAGACTCTAAGAGTGGAGAAAATAGGAATTATATCTATCAGTTACTAGATAGAATACCAAGAGAGAGAATCTGTCACTGGTTAAAGTGAACATATCAAGGATTTACAACTACCGGTTACTGGGTAGAAGACCGCAAAGAGAAGGAAACTCGTCATCGGTTAGGATGAATATATCAAGGATTACTCTCTAGGAAACAAGAATAGGGATTACAACTACCCTTTTACTAGGTAGAATACAAAAGGTGAGAATATCCGTCATCGGTTAGGATAAACATATCAAGGATAAACTCGGGCAGGGGAGAGAAAGATATCTGTCACCGGTTAGGATGAACATATCAAGGATATACTTCTTGGGGAATTAGATACGCTGGGGACTCTACTGAGAAGAAACACAGGGATAGTTTTGCTGAGTATTGGGCAAGAACTAACAAACTGCAAACTAAGAAGAATATTACCAGTTACTGGGCAGTAAACTCTTAGGAGACTCGAAGCATCTATCTAGGAAAGAGCTAGAAAGAAACAATCAAACAAGACTCCACCCAATGAGGACATAACTCAAGGGGAATGGTTCCATCCAGATTAACAACTGGGGAGGAAACTGAAATAATAATCCTCCACGAGGAAACAACTCAGTGGGGAAGAGGAGAAATGTTAAAGTCTTTATGCCTAAGGGGCTTACGCTTCTACAATTGAGGGAGGACAGAAACCAGAATTTGTATGGGGATAAAGTAGCGTCATACGGGGAATGAGAGTCTCAAAACAACAAGTTAATCAGATATGCAAATATGCAATTATGCAAATATATATACATGATGATTATGCTGACAAGAACAATCACAAAGGATACAAAGGTGTCGTAAAGAAATTGAATCATTATATATATATATATATATATATATATATATATATATATATATATATATATATATATATATATATATATATATATATATATATATATATACATGATGATTATGCTGACAAGAATAATCACAAAGGATACAAAGGTGTCGCAAAGAAATTGAATCATCGGTACAATCCTCGGTCAATCCATAAAATATGGAGACAACTGCTGGAGAACAGAGAGATCAACAATCCGAAAAGCTCAACCCTAACTGGGGAAGGAGGAGATCTACTGAGGAAAGAGAAATATCATCGAACCTGTGGGGAATTTTAGGTCAACACCATAAAAATGGGAGACAACCCTACAGGGAAATAAACTGCTTAGAAACCAGGAGGAAACTCTGACTAGGGAGCAAGTCGAATGGCAATTGGCGGGGAAACCAATGCGATCTACTGAAGGGATCAACCACTTCTACTGAAGGAACGCAGATTCCACTGGGGAGGGCAGAAACTTTGTCGGGGGAGACAAGTCGTAGGGTACCTGAATCAACCAACTCAGCTAGGGAAAAGGAACGAAGCTCCACTGGGGAATCAAAAACTCCGCCGAGGAACTGAATCAACACAATCGTCTAAGGATACCCGAAGGGTTAACTGCTTGGGGAACCTCTGATGTTTCGCACTCAAGGACTTGTTATCCATCGAAATGTTGTTGATATTTATTTTCAATTGCTTTGGAAAATTCTTGCTTTTATATGTTTTAAGAAAAAGGGATTTTGATTAAAAAATTTAAATTTTCAAAAATGATCATAATAAAATTTAAACTATTGGCTTAAATAAATAAGAGTAGAAACAATTGGATAAAAGCTCAACTTTATTTGATAGAATGGTAGTCTGTAAATAGCAAGACTCCATGGATTTTTACAAAGCTGAAAATGGTAATTTACATGGAAAAGGGATACATTGAATACAAATGATCCTTAATCCTTCTACCAACTCTTGATATCCACTGTGCTCTTGACCGTTGTCGAGGTGATGAATTGATGTCAACCCTTGTGCTCAATCAAGTCTTCAAAACACTGAAGATCAGCAGAATGCAGTTACTTGCCATAATCCCTAATTTTTGCATAAGTTGCCCCAAGGTGGGGTACTCAACTTATCGGGAAATTCTTTCTGTTTTATGTCTCTAATTTTTTCCCGGATCGCCCTTTCGGGTTTTCAATCCACCGAGACGCTCATTTTTGCCTAAGCCGCCCTTTCAGGTTTTCACCTTAGCGAGTTATTATTTTCTTTGTAGGTGAAATATTTCTTGATTGCATCTGCGTTCACGGGACGAGTGAACTCTTCACCATCCATAGTTGTAAGAATCAATGCGCCACCTGAAAAGGCTCTTTTAACAACATATGGGCCTTCATAATTAGGAGTACACTTCCCTCTAGAATCATGTTTAAACGTCAAAATCTTCTTGAGCACAAGGTCACCTTCTTTGAACACACGAGGTTTGACCTTCTTATTAAAAGCTTTCTTCATCCTTTGCTGATGTAACTGACCATGACACATGGCAGTTAATCTCTTCTCTTCTATCAAATTCAGCTGATCAAACCTGGTCTGACACCATTCATCCTCAGTCAACTTGGCTTCCATAAACACACGCAATGAAGGAATCTCAACCTCTACGGGGAGCACTACTTCCATACCATACACAAGTGAGAAAGGGGTTGCCCTTGTTGAAGTGCGGACGGATGTACGATACCCATGCAAAGCAAATGGGAGCATCTCATGCCAATCCTTGTATGTGACAACCATCTTCTGAATAATCTTCTTGATGTTATTGTTTGCAGCTTCAACAGCCCCATTCATCTTGGGTCTGTAGGGAGAAGAATTATGATGTGCAATCTTAAAGTATTTACAAAGAGCTTCCACCATATTGTTATTCAAGTTCAATCCATTATCAGTAATGATCTTACTTGGCACACCATAACGGCATATGATCTGATTCTTGATAAACTTTACAACAACTTGCTTTGTTACATTTGCATACGATGCCGCTTCAACCCATTTTGTGAAATAGTCAATTGCCACCAAAATAAAACGATGTCCATTAGAAGCTTTGGGTTCAATCATCCCAATCATATCAATTCCCCACATGGAGAAGGGCCATGGGGAAGAGATAACATTTAATAGTGTTGGAGGAACATGAATCTTATCAGCATAAATTTGTCACTTGTGGCATTTCTTCACAAATCTGCAACAGTCAGATTCCGTTATCAGCCAATAGTAAGTTGCTCGCAACATCTTCTTCGCCATGGCATGTCCATTGGAATGAGTACCAAAGGAACCTTCGTGCACTTCGGTCATCAACAAGTCTGCTTCGTGTCTATCCATGCATCTGAGCAAAACCATGTCGAAGTTTCTCTTGTATAGTATATCACCATTCAAGTAGAAATTGATGGCTAATCTTCTCAAAGTCTTCTTATATTTCAAATATGCCCTAGGCGGGTAAATCTGACTGTGGAGAAAACATTTGATGTCATAATACCACGGCTTCTCGTCTTTGATCTCTTCCACAACAAACACATGAGCTGGCCAATCAAGACGCATCACAGACAAATTGGGAACTTCATTCCAATATTTTACCACAATCATTGATGCCAACGTTGCAAGAGCATCTGCCATTCGATTCTCATCTCGAGGAATATGATGGAACTCAACCTTTGTAAAGAAAGTTGAAATCCTCCTTGCATAATCTCTATATGGCACCAAACCGGGTTGATTTGTCTCCCATTCTCCTTTGATTTGATTCACAACCAAAGCCGAATCACCGAAGACATCCAAATACTTGATTATGAGATTCATGGCCTCTTCAAGCCCCATAATGCAAGCTTCATATTCTGCCATGTTGTTTGTACACTTGAAAGTCAATCTAGCTGTAAATGGGAGATGCGTGCCTTGAGTAGTAATAATCACTGCCCCAATGCCATTTCCATATTGATTAACAGCTCCATCAAATACCATGCCCTAACGGGAACCAGGTTCTGGACCTTCTTCAAACAATGGTTCATCACAATCTTTCATTTTCAAGTACAAAATCTCTTCATCAGGAAAATCATACTGTACTGAGTGATAATCTTCAATCGGTTGGTGAGCCAAATGGTCAGCCAAGACACTACCTTTGATCGCTTTCTGAGATCGGTATTCGATATCATACTCTGACAACAACATCTGCCAACGGGCGATTCTCCCAGTTAAAGTAGGCTTTTCAAATATATACTTGATTAGATCCATTTTGGATATCAAACAAGTGGTATGATTCAACATATACTGGCACAGACGCTTAGCAGCCCAAGCCAATGCGTAACAAGTTTTCTCAAGCATAGAATACCGAGTCTCAAAGTCTGTGAACTTCTTACTGAGGTAGTAAATTGCAAATTCTTTCTTTCCAGTCTCATCTTGCTGACCGAGAACACAACCCATACTATCTTCGAGCACAATCAAATACATGATCAACGGTCTTCCTTCCATAGGTGGAGACAAAATCGGAGGTCCGAGCAGATATTCTTTAATACTGTCAAAAGCTTTCTGGTAGTCTTTGGTTCAATCACAAGACTAATCTTTCCAAAGAAGCCTGAATATAGGCGCGCATGTGGCAGTCATGTGAGAAATGAATCTGGAAATATAATTCAAGCGGACGAGAAAACCTCTGACTTGCTTCTTAGTTTTGGGCGCAGGCATCTCTTGTATTTCTTTGACCTTGGCAGGATCAACTTCAATACCCTTCTCATTGACAATAAAGCCCAACAGCTTACTAGAACGAACACCAAAAGTACACTTATTGGGATCAAGCGGAGTTTATATTTCCTCAAACGCTGGAATAGCTTCAACAAATGCTCAACGTGTTCCTCTTCATTAATTAATTAAGCAATCATGTCATCGACATATACTTCGATCTCTTTATGCATCATATCATGAAAAGGAGTAGTCATTGCTCTCTAGTAAGTTGCACCAGCATTCTTTAAACCGAAAGGCATCACTCTATAATAGAATGTTCCCCAAGGTTTAATGAATGTGGTCTTCTCCATATCTTTGGGTGCCATCTTGATCTGATTATATCCGGAAAATCCATCCATAAATGAAAAGACTTTGAATTTAGCAGTATTGTCTACCAACATATCAATGTGTGACAGAGGGATATCATCTTTCAGACTGGCTTTATTCAAATCTCTATAGTCGACACACATGCGGACTTTTCCATCTTTCTTCGGCACTGGCACAATATTGGCCACCCATTGCGGATACTCAGCAGTTACAAGGAAACCAACATCAATCTGCTTTTGCACTTCCTCTTTGGTCTTCACGGCCATATCTGGATGCATTCTTCTCAACTTATGCCTGACTGGCGGGCATTCTGGCTTCAACGGCAATATGTGCTCCACAATCTCAGAATCCAAACCAGACATGTCTTGATAGGACC
Organism: Lathyrus oleraceus; assembly: GCF_024323335.1. NCBI lineage: Eukaryota > Viridiplantae > Streptophyta > Magnoliopsida > Fabales > Fabaceae > Lathyrus > Lathyrus oleraceus. Next base: position 216,767,354 of record NC_066581.1, on the reverse strand, counting down.
AAGCAAACACATCTGAATACTCTCGAACAAGATCAATCAACCCCTTCTTGACTTCTGGACACAGGTGAGACCCAATCTTGACTTCCTTCACATCATCCTCGGAACCCAAATTGACTAACTCGACCTGCTCTTCGAACTGCTGAATGGTCTTTTCATCTTGCTCAAGAAGACGAGATAATTCATCTCTCACTTCCATATTACTTTCTTCCTCGGCTTCAAACACAGGGAATTCAAATTTTGGAGAAGGAGAAGGATCATTGTATTCAATGGGGTTAGGAACCAACCTGCATAATGATTTGATATTTTGATTTTAGAGAAGTGAATTTGTGACCAAATATTATGCAGATGGGCAATTATATTGTTTAGTTATGTTTTTTGTGAATACCATTTTCAGAATAAAGAAAAAAGTAAAAACAAACATCATAGATGTGGATGAATAGAATTAATTTTATTAATGATCAACTTGAAAATTCCCAAACAATGTTCACTTCTCCCTTAGGCATAGGAGAAGGATTTTAAAACATATAAAAGCAATTACATATATCAATGCAAAATAACAGGAATATCAACAACAGTCCAATTGTTGCACGTCTTTCAATGCGTCACAAAATTGGTGCAGTCTTCCTCTTCGTCATCCTCTAGCACATCAGCTAAGTGTTGTTCATTGCCATGAATGAACCCTCCGCTACGGAATCTAAGTTGCATATCTTCAGTCGTTGCATTTGATGAACCTTTCTGGAACGCCAAATCGGTTCTGCCTTTGTTGTCGGAGACCTCTACCATGCGCCCCCATTGATCAACATTGCCTTCTTCCACAATCTTCTGAGCATCTTTTAATGAAGACGTAGGTGCCCCAACCCTCTTCTCAGCAGTAATAGATAAGGCTTGGAGCGGAGTTCCGACCTCATCCTCAGCTTCAACATAAGAGAAAGATGACAGGTGACTAACCAACAGCGCCTTCTCTCCACCGTCAATCACTAGCTTGCCATTCTTCACAAATTTGAGCTTCTGGTGCAAAGTTGAAGTAACAGCTCCCGCCTCATGGACCCATGGCCTTCCCAGCAAGCAACTGTAGGCCGGATGGATGTCCATTACTTGGAAAGTAATTTGAAAATCACTCAGACCTATCTTGACTGGAAGGTCCACTTCACCGATAACCGTTTTGCACGAACCATCAAAAGCTTTGACGATTACACCACTGTAACTCATAGGTGCTCCTTGGTATGATAGCTTTGACAGAGTTGACTTCGGCAGCACATTCAGTGATGACCCTGTGTCAACAAGCACATTTGACAAAGCATCCTCTTTGCAATTCATAGAAATGTGCAAAGCCAAATTATGATTTCTTCCCTCCTCAGAGAGCTCTTCATCATAGAAACTGAGATTATTGCAAGAAGTGATGTTAGCCACAATATGATCGAATTGATCCACTGTAACATCATGTTCTACAAAAGCTTGCTCTAGAACTCTCTTTAGTGCTTCTCTGTGCGCTTCGGAATTCATGAGCAGAGACAACACTGAGATCTTCGAGGGGGTTTGGAGCAACTGCTCCACCACATTAAGCTCGCTTCTTTTAATCAACTGAAGTACCTCATCATCATCGTTGGCCTTCGCATAGCTGGATTCACCAGACTTACCCTTTGAAGCACAAATTGGATCTGCAACAAGCACTTCTACCTTCTTACTCACAACTGATTCTTCTTTATCCTTTGGGAACACCGGCCCAAACAATCGACCACTGCGGGTCACCTTAGTAACATCAACAATGCTCACTACTGAACTAGTTGTAGGTAACGGGACCTCTTGACCATCCTTCATCATTGTAGCATTATACTGATACGACACAGCTTTATCAGATGAATACAGGACTGGGCCCGCTAACCATATTACCAATGATGATAATGATCTTTGATTGTTGTTGTGACTGGAGTCATACTGGATTACCAACTTCTCAGGCTGCTTGAAAACAGGAACTATGACATTAACATCGTCATCTACATGACGGGATTGAACAATTTGAATCATGTTTTCATTCACCAGTCGTTGGATGTCCCTTTTCACGACTTCACAACCCCTCGAGTTAACACTACAAACAACCCAACCATCATGGTCATGCTCACAATCACTTACCAAACAAACATCCTTATGCATCTACACTAAGGACCTTCTGATGAAACGCACATCAAAAACCTTGAATCCGCCAGGACAACCATCCACCATATTCATTGAAGAGTTCCCATGAGCAGGCAAAGGATTTGCTTTTACATTCTATGCACGGTCCTCGAAGGACACCATACCACTCTTCATCAATTTTTGAACCTCATACTTGAGCGAATAACAATTTTCAATATCATGTCCGGGTGCCCCTTGGTGAAAAGCACAATGAAGTTCAGGTTTATACCACCAAGGAAGTGGCTCTGGAATCTGTGGAGGGTTTGTTGGTTGGATCAGGTTCTTGAGAACCAAGGATGGATAGAGTTTTGCATAAGACATAGGAATCGGGTCGAAAGAGACCTTCTTCCTCTCAAAGTTTTGTTGATGATGACTGTTGTTGGTATTATTGTTGTTGTAGGTGTTCGCTTGTTGTTGCGGTTGTTGTTGTTGACGTTGTTTTTGTTGAATTGGTGTTGATTGTTGATTAGAAACTACCGGGATAACGGAAGATAATTGATGATGATGATGATGATGACGGGATGGTGGATTCCTTCTGATCTGAGGCCTCCTCTGCCTCCCACTGCTTATTGCATTCACTTCACTTTCTTTCTTCTTACCGAAATTATTGCCATACCTTTTGCTTGTTGATGCCTCATCTCTTGATGAATGTCCTTCTCGGACCCCTTCCTCAAGCCTCATCCCCATGTTTACCATTTCGGTAAAGTCCCTGGGGGCACTAAGAATCATGCGTTCATAGTAAAATGAACTCAGACTTTTCAAGAAGATCTTTGTCATCTCTTTTTCCTCCAAAGGAGGAGTGATCTGGGCAGCTAATTCCCTCCATCGTTACGCGTACTCTTTAAATGTCTCTTTATCTTTCTGAGACATAGACCTCAGCTGGTCTCTATCCGGCGCCATGTCCACATTATACTTATACTGCTTGACAAAAGCCTCCCCTAAGTCATTGAAAGTGCGAATGCTGGCACTGTCAAATCCCATGTACCAACGGAGTGCAATGCCGGTAAGACTATCTTGGAAGTAGTGAATAAGCAATTGATCATTATCGGTCTAAGTAGACATCTTGCGAGCATACATCACAAGATGATTAAGCGGACAAGAGTTCCCTTTATACTTTTCAAAGTCAGGCACTTTGAACTTCACCAGGATCTTGACGTTGGGCACTAAACACAACTCAGCAGCACTCTTTTCAAACAAATCCTTACCCCTCAATGTCTTCAATTCCTTGCGCAACTCAAGAAACTGATCCTTCATTTCATCCATTTCTCGTAGAAATCTGGACCCTCAGACGGCTCGGAGTGATAGATGGTGTCCTCTACGCGAGGCAAGGTGTGCACAATGGGAGGTGGTACAAACATGACCAGGCTAGATGTCGGCATGGAAGCAAAGGTAGGTGCAAAGCCTTCGGGCACAAAGTTGGACGACATTCCCCACGAGAATTCTGCAGGCATAGTCGCCGTGAAATGGGCGGCAACAGCAGGCATGGTAGAGGTAGCCACCTCTGAAATAACAGTCCTTACAGGAGGAGTTACAGGTGTTGGAGAAGATTGACTCTGAGCAGCAAGAACTGACTCCATCATGGCAGTCAGGCGGGCGATCTCGTCCTTCAATTCTCTGTTCTCTTGCTCTAGATGCTCCATGATTTTCAGATGATTGGCTCGGGTATTGTACCGGTGAGTCAGCTTGGCTGAAGTACAGAAAAAACACCAATAAGACATCTGATGAAAACCTGCTTATGCAAATGATGCATGAGATGCAATGCTTGATTGTTTATTTTTATTTTTAAGGAACTTATTATATCATTTGCAAATATATATATATATATATATATATATATATATATATATATATATATATATATATATATATATATATATATATATATATATATATATATATATATATATATATATATATATATATATATATATATATATATATATATATATATATATATATATATATATATATATATATATATATATATATATATATATATATATATATATATATATATATCAACAATTGCAATAATTTTTATATGACAAAAAAAATCTATTTTCATTAATATAATTGGAAGGATTACACTGAGTACAGTTTCAGAAACCAAAATAAAAATACAAGAGAAAAGGAGACTAGTCATCCTAAGGATCCCGAACAATAATGTCAGAAGATCTGGCTGTAGGCGCGTACTTCCTTCGAATGCGATGAATCTCGGTCTCAAAAGAAGCCTTCATCTGAGTCTTCTCGAGGACAAGATGATAAACAATCTTCTTCCAAGCAACGGAAGGCTGAGGCATGCTAGAAGATGAAACCTCTGGCTCTCTCTGTCTCTTCGTCACTCGGTCTTCAAGTAGCTCAATAAGTGCATCTTTGTCCTTAGACTCCAACTGTAACTCTTCATGCTTCTTGCTCAAAGCACGGAAACGCTCTTCCCACATGTCCTTCTCTTGCTTCATCTTGATGAGCGCGTCTTCCAACTCCTATACATCTTGGTTAGGGAGAGTTAATGGCTCAACCACAACCATAGACATAGGTCTTTCACAAGGATAAGGCATCTTCAACTCCAAAGCTCTCTTCTTCACCCAAAGAGTGTAAGCTTTCAAAGCTACACAATTCCACGGACCAAGCTCCGATCTTCCTTTCCTATGCACATTATGCCAAGCATGCACAATCTTCTGCTTCAAATGTTGGGGATCTTTACCCTCTTGATAGAAAAGACCTTCAAACAAAGTGTTATTAGGCTTGTCTCTCAAGGGCAACCCAAGTTGACGACAAGCCAAAGCAGGGTTGTAGTTAATTCCTCCTTGTGTAGCAATGAGAGGCATATTAGAGAACTCACCACAACTATCAATAATCTCCAAATTGCTTAAAGACGGATCATACCAAACTATATCATCATTAGTGAGAGACATAAGTCTCTGAGACCACCTTAGACATTGTTTGTTCTCCACAAAAGCAGGTGTCTGAGGCAAGTGCAAAATAAACCACTTGTACAGAAGAGGAATGGAACAGACAATCGTTCCACCACCCTTAGAATTCCTTAGATGCAAAGAGAAATACATATCACCCAACAAAGTAGGCACATGATTCCCAATCAAGAAAAGTCTAATGGCGTTAACATCAACAAAACTGTCAATGTTAGGGAACAAAGCTAATCCATAAATGAGAAACACAAAGATAACTTCAAAAGCATCCACACTACCGGCTTGAGCAAAAGCAGTAGCTTCCTTGACAAGGAAATCAGATGGAAACCCAAATAACCCTCCTTTATTCACCCAATGAGCCTCTATCTCAAACTTCTTCAATTGAAGAGCTTCAACAATAATACTAGATCGGGGAATCTCCTTCAATCCACTAAAAGGTGCTCTACTAGAAATAGGTATCCCCAAAAGATGAGAATACTCCTCCAAGATAGGCACAAGCTAAAAATCTGGGAAAGTAAAACAACGGTAGAGAGGATCATAGAACTGCACTAGCACACTCAAAAGTCCTTCAACCACATCAGCATACAAGATAGATAGAAGCTTCCCATGACGTTGTTTGAAATCCAAGGGATCTAATACAAAAGATGCTAGCTTCCATAACTCTTTCAAGTCGGGACATCTGAAACTGTACTTCTTAGTGTTCCTTCGTCCATAATCCATGGTCTAAAAATATTTGCAAATGATACCTTAGTTCCTTGAAATTTTCGTGTGATGAATGTTATGATGCGCATGAATGCATGAATGCAACAATCACAAATAAGGGATGACACACAAGGCAAACAAAGGTCAAGGGATGAATCAAGTCATTGTCAAGATCAATCATCCATTTTGGTGGATTATGGTTTACACCTTATCTGTGATATATTTTGTTTGTGATACTTTGTTTGTTTGTGTGGTCTTTGACCATTAATGTATATAATAATCATAAAAACACTAAAAAAACTTTTGAGTGGACTGTTGGCTTGATCTTGGACAAATGGACTTAGAATCTAGGCAAACTTCCTAAGCTAAAGGATTTTGCCAATGCCAACTTGTTGAAGAACCAAGTACTTGCAATTTGAAATTCATATGATACATCTTTGAAGACCTCTCTAAAATTCATCTGTAACATGATCATTGTGAAGCCGTTATTTTGAACCTGTGACTTGTGGAATTCATCTGTTGCATGGGCTATTTTGAAGAAGATCATGAAATGGATAGGCTTGGATGAGGCCATCTTTATTTGATGCCTTTCTCTTCAAGCTGATATAATTGTGCATTTGTGTGTTGCTTGATTCTAAAAGTCCAAGGGAATTTGGGGTTTCTATTGACATTTTTGTCTATTAGATTGCTACCCATTTGGTCAGATCTTTTCAACTATAAACTTTTAAATTTTGTGCATAGGATAGTCTCTTCATCTTCTCCCCATTTCTTTAATTTCAAAATCTCCCCCTCCATTTTTAAAAACCTTTTTTGTGTGAGCTACTTTTGTTCTAAACTTTGACTATTTTGCAAAAAGATAGAAACTTTGGCCTTATGCCATTGCATTTTCAAACTTATTTTCTTAAATCAAACTTGTAAATAAACTTAACTATACTTGACTTAAACTTTCAAAAAGACAAAAAGAACTAACTCATTCAAACCAACTTAGGCCTTTGTGCCTTTTAAACTTAAATTTTGTTAAAATCAACACACTCATTTTGAAATTTGTATCACGAACTACGAGGTTTTGATCCCTCATTTTTATGTTGGTACGTAGGCACAAGATCGAAGGTCTTGTCAAACACAAAAATATAATTAATGAATTCTTTTCTCATCCCCCTATTCTATTTGTTTGTAAACATCACTTTGTACAAAATACATATGCACACAAAAAGGCCTCCCTAGGAGTACCTAGGATACTTTGGGTGCTAACACCTTCCCTCTGTGTAACCAACCCCCTTACCTGTGATCTCTGACTTTTATTAGTTTTTATTTGAAAACTTCTTACTTATTGGGTTTTGTTCGTACTTTTTCCCTTTTCCCTTGGAAACAATAAAAGCGCGGTGGCGACTCTTGTTATTTGATCTCTAGCTTGTCAATAGCTTGATGATCATGAATTTCCCGCTACACGCGTTAGTGTTATTTTTAAATATTAGGCTTCTCAAGATATTAGGTGGGAAAGAAAGAATATAAGAGAGAAGAATGTTTTTGGATTGTTAACGAAGGGGACTAAATCTAAATTTTTTATTAATGGGCCTATCAAGATTTCACAGTCCTGCTCCTACATATCTCAATAGAGAACTCAAGGCTTATGTAGTTCTGGGTAGAAAATGTTTATTTGTTGGTCGATTTTAGGGAAAGCTACTTTATGTCAATCGACGAAACATTGTTGGACTACCCAAAACAAGTGGAGAAGAGGACGTTCGCATCACGGCCGAATGAATTTACAAATCAACATTCGTGGGCAACGTCGCAAGCTTACTCACACGTTCAAGTGGATGAAACTTTGCTTTGCATCATCTTGAAACAAAATACATTTCATTTGAGGAAGGTTTTAAGGGTCAATCGCACGGCGGAGAGAAAAAAAGTTTGATTGGTTTGGATGTGTTCTGAGTAATGGCGAGAACTTGGATGGGCGAGATATCCATCTCGAATCCTAGTCTCAGGAATGCGTGGTATCCACCACGTTCCATTTCCATATTATTTGTAAAAGGGTTTAATAATATTTAAGTGTTTCTGAATTTGATTTAGAAAGGGTTTGAAGAGAGCTCATTGACAATTTTGGATGATGGCAAGAGCTAAGATAGGCGAGATATCCATCTCGAATCCTAATCCCAAGAGTGTGTGGTATTCACCATGTTCCATTTTCATCTTTATTAAAAAGTGTTAAATAAGAATTAAGTATTTTTTTTGAGTTTTTATTGTGCTAGAAAGAAACAATCAATCAAAACTCGACCTAATGAGGACATAACGCAAGGGGAGTAATTCCATCCAGAAAATTTACTGGAGAGGAAACTGAAATAACAACCATCCATGAGGAAGCAAACTCAACGGGGACACAGAGAAAGGTTAAAGTCTTTCTGCTTAAGGGGCTGACACACTATAATTGAAGGAGGACAGACACCAGATTTGGTATGGGGATAAAGTACCGCCATAATAGAGAATGAGAATCTCAAACAAATCAAATATGAAGATGCATGATGTGCAAATCATGAAACTATATGAATGTATATGTTTATGTATATATGATGATTATGCTGACAAAATGATCACAAAGGATACAAGGGTGTCACAAAGAATTTGAACCACCGGTACAATCCTCGGTCAATCCACAACATATGGAGACATCTGCTGGAGAACGGAGAGATCGACATCTCAAAGGGTCAACCCTAGCTGGGGAAGGAGGAGATCTGCCGAGGACAGAACATCTAATCTGTGGAGAATTTTAGGTCAACACCATAAAACAATGGGAGACAACCATACAGAGAAATAAATCAATAAAAGCTACTCAGAAAACAGGAGGAAACTCTGACTGGGAGAAAAGATAGATGGCGATTAGTGGGGCACACCAAAGCGATTTACTGGGGAAGATCAAACATCTCTGAAGATCAACCTGCTGAGGAGATACGAACTTCTCTATGTATGTACAAACTCCGCTGGGGAAGGTAGAAACTATGTTGGGGACAAGGACACGCCACAGGGCACCTGAATCAACCAACTCAGTTGGGGATAAAGAAAGAAGTTTCACTGGGGATCAACACTTCGTCGAGGAACTGAATCAACACACCCGTCTAGGGATACCCGAAGAATTAACTACTTGGGGAACCACGGATGTTTCGCACTTAAGGACTTGTTATCCATTGAAATGCTGTTGTTATTCCTTTTACTTGCTTTGGAAAAGTTCTTGCTTTTATATTTTAAAGAAAACTTGATTTTGATTTAAAAAATTTATTTCAAAATGATCATAATAAAAATTTAAAACTATTGGCTGAAGTAAAATAAGAGTAGAAATAATTGGATAAAAGCTCAACTTTATTTAATAGGATGGTAGTCTGTAAATGACAAGACTCCATAGATTTTACAAAGTTGAAAATGGTAATTTTCATGGAAAAGGTTACATTGAATACAAATGATCCTTAATCCCTCTACCAACTCTTGATATCCACTGTACTCTTGACCGCTGCTGGGATGATGAACTGATGTCATCCCTTTTGCTCAAACAAGTCTTCAAAATCACTGAAGATTAGAAGAATGCAGTTACTTGCCATAATCCCTAACTTTTACATAAGTTGCCCCAAGGTGGGGTACTTAACTTATCGGGAAATTCTTTCTGTTTTATGTCTCTAATTTTTGCCTGGATCGCCCTTTCAGGTTTTCAATCCACCGAGACGCTCATTTTTTCCTAAGCCGCCCTTTCGGGTTTTCAAATTAGCGACCTGTTCTTTTATTTTTTGGGCGAAGTATTTCTTGACTGCATCTGCGTTCACAGAACGAGTGAACTCTTCACCATCCATAGTTGTAAGAATCAATGCACCGCCTGAAAAGGCTCTCTTAACAACATATGGGCCTTCATAATTAGGAGTCCATTTTCCTCTGGAATCTGGCTTGAATGTCAAAATCTTCTTGAGCACAAGGTTTCCTTCTCTGAACACTCGAGGTTTGAATTTCTTATCAAAAGCTTTCTTCATCCTTTGCTTATACAACTGACCATGACACATGGCAGTTAACCTTTTCTCTTCTATCAAATTCAACTAGTCAAACCTAGTCTGACACCATTCAGCTTTAGTCAACTTGGCTTCCATGAGCACACACAATGAAGGAATCTCAATTTCTACGGGGAGCACTGCTTCCATACCATATACAAGAGAGAAAGGGGTTGCCTTTGTTGAAGTGCGAACGGATGTACGATACCCATGTAAAGCAAATGGGAGCATATCATGCCAATCCTTATATGTGACGACCATCTTCTGGATAATCTTCTTAATGTTCTTGTTTGCAGCTTCAACAACCCGATTCATCTTAGGTCTGTTGGGAGAAGAATTATGATGTGCAATCTTGAAGTCTTTGCAAAGAGCTTCCACCATATTGTTATTCAAGTTCGATCCATTATCAGTAATGATCTTACTTGGCACACCATAACGGCATATGATTTGATTCTTGATAAACCTTACAACAACTTGCTTGGTTACATTTGCATACGATGCCGCTTCAACCCATTTTGTGAAGTAGTCAATTGCCACTAAAATGAAACGATGTCCATTCAAAGCTTTGGGCTCAATCATCCCAATCATATCAATTCCCCACATGGAGAAGGGCCATGGGGAAGAGATAACATTCAATAGTGTCGGAGGAACATGAATCTTATCAGCATAAATTTGACACTTGTGGCACTTCTTCACAAATTTGCAACAATCAGATTCCATTGTCAGCCAATAGTAACATGCTCGTAACATCTTCTTCGCCATTGCATGTCCATTGGAATTAGTACCAAAGAAACCTTCGTGCACTTCAGTCATCAACAAGTATGCTTCGTGTTTATCCACGCATCTGAGAAAAACCATGTTGAAGTTTCTCTTGTACAGTATATCACCATTCAAGTAGAAATTACCGGCTAATCTTTCAAAGATGCCCCAGGCGGGTAAATCTGATTTTGGAGGAAACATTTGATGTCGTAATACCACGACTTCTCGTCTTTGATCTCTTCAACAACAAACACATGAGCTGGCCTATCAAGACGCATCACAGATAAATTGGGCACTTCATTCCAATACTTCACTACAATCATTGACGCCAACGTTGCAAGAGCTTCTGCCATCCGATTTTCATCTCGAGGGATATGACAAAGCTCAACCTTTGTAAGGAAAGTTGAAATCCTCCTCGCATAATCTCTATATGGTATTAAACCGGGTTGATTCGTCTCCCATTCTCCTTTGATCTAATTCACAACCAAAGCCGAATCACCGAAGACATCCAAATACTTGATTCTGAGATTCATGGCCTCTTCAAGCCCCATAATGCAAGCTTCATATTCTGCCATGTTGTTGGTACACTTGAAAGTCAATCTAGCTGTAAATGGTAGATGCGTGCCTTGAGGTGTAATGATCACTGCCCCAATCCCATTTCCATATTGATTAACAGCTCCATCAAATGCCATGCCCCAACGGGAACCAGGTTCTGGCCATTCTTCAAGCAATGGATCATCACAATCTTTCATTTTCAAGTACAAAATCTCTTCATCGGGAAAATCATATTGTACTTGTAAGACCCCAATTTTGTCCCTAAGATCCCTCATGACATCATAACATTGTATTTGGCATTGCCTCAAGGATCATAAGCATCTTGGTTCCCCTTGCCTTTGGGTGGGACTCCTTGTGAGTGGTTTGAAATCACCAAGCATGTTTGAATTGTATATCATTGCTTTTCTTATTTTGTTTACTAACCAAAAGCACAAAATATGTCACTAACATCTTTTGTTTGTAGCTTGAGCCATCACAAGGTCAAGAGCTTCAAAGAGATCACTTATGCAATGGTAAGGTCAATAGGAGATGATAGCAAGCATGGTAATGGTTCCCAAAGCTCTCATCCATCAAGTATGCCTCCCTAGCACCTCAATTCATCATTTTGATCAAAGAAAGTCAAGGGGTTTGAGGTTTGTTCCCCAAGGAAACCCTAATTCATCTGTGCACCACAATGCCTTGGTCTTGAAGCAACCTCAGCCCATGATCAAATACAATCAGGGGAAGTTCTTTAATTCATCATTTCATGCATATTTGAACTTATTTGAGTGTCCTAAATCATCAATTCATCAAGATATGGGTCATGGACTTGAGAAGTTGAGCAGTCAATTCATCTAACTATTTTGAAATGCACTGAGACCTAACTTTTTATGTGTTGGTCAAATGGAGATGGTTACAAAAGAAAAAATGTTCTTAAGGACAATATGAACAACTTTCATGTTCGTCAAAAATTGATTTGAAGCTTGGAAGGCCATCTCCCATTCTAATACATTATAGGTCATTTTGACTGAAACCCTAATTTTGGGTCAACTTCCCAAGAACATAAATCATTCATTTTTTATGATTTTGAGGTGGGATCAAATGCATTGGAAAGCTTAAGATATCTACGTCAAATGTTATGTTGAACAAAATTTCAAAATCCCAAAGGAAATGCATGTAATAATGCAAGACATTATAGGTCCTTTTGGGCCAAATGCATTAAAAGTCAAAAAAGTCCAACTTCAAGTGCCCATATCTTCTTCATAAAAAATCCAAATGATGCAAAATTTAAGTTCATTTTGATTGTATTGAAACGATCTACAACGTTGATGTTGGAGATTTTTTCATTTGAGGCTTGCATCCTCAAAACAGAGGGGCTTAAAAATTGGCCAAATTTGGAAACCTTGCTTTGACATGTCATGCACCTCGCACTTTAAACTCAAATTTCATAAATTTTCACACTTCAAATGGATTTTTGCCCAACATAACATTTGTTCCTTACATCAAGACCTTTCCAACCATTACTCACATGACCATATTTGGATTTGGCAAATGGCACTTTCGAATAAGGGAATATTTGGGTGCATTTATGGAAATTTGATTCAAACTCATTGCACACTCCAATTACCTCACATCTGCACGTCCATTTCAGATCAAATTGATTTCAGCTTGCCATTCCAATAAGATTTGGGCCCTCCATGCGCCTGTACAGGCCCATGCATGGAGGCCCTCTTCACGCATGCACACGAGAATTCACCTTGTTTGCCTTGCCATTTGCTATAAATAAGTGTGCTCAGCTCCACTATTCTTGAACCTGATTCAACCTGAAATGCTGCAGAATTCTCTCCATAGCCATCACTAAAGGAATTTCAATTTTTCTTCTAAAATTTCAGATCTGAATTTCAACTTCCTTGGTTGATTTTCAGACCTATAATTCCTCAGCCTTGTTTCCTCTTCATCACTAGATCTCATTGCAAGCTTTGGTTGTGAAGAATCGTGCTTACAAGACCTGCATTTCAAAGGTGGATAACAGAACTTTTTCTCTTCGAAACTCTTTGATCCTTGCTCCTTTCTTGTGTTCCTTGGTCTGGCTGAAGTCCTCTCAATAGAGGCATTTGATTTGTGCTTTCAATTTTGCAAAAACATGAAGTTCATGATGAACACCATCATACTTCCAGCTCTGATTTCTCCATTTATAGGGATCTAGAGTGGAAGTGCATGGTATAGGAGTGATGTACATCACTTCCTCTTTCGATTGGTATATAGATCGCTCCATTTGGTTGAGTTTGCCATGTCTGCAATTCTCACCGGAACTGGAGGTCTCACCGGAGAAGACGGTGGCTCCGGTGGCCGTCCCAACTCCAGATCAAATCTGGACCGTGTGATCTCTTTTCCATATCTAATCTGGACCTTCAGTTGTTATGACTTTTTTTAATGCACCCTGCGCTTCAGTTGACTAGTGTGTTTGGTATGCGCGCGCCTGTGAGCCATCTGATGTGCCACATCATTTAATGAATCTCATCCAACGCGCCAGGATTTTTCTGATTTTATTAATTTCCATTTTATTTTCTTTAATTCCATTTTATTTCAAAAATCAATATCTCTCTCATTTTTAATCCAAAAATTATGGGACCAATTGCATTGGTCTCCAAATAATTTCTAGTTTCTATTTTTGATTTTTAATATTTTTTATTTTGTCATTTGATATTTTTTGTGAATTTTCTCTTTTCTTGTTATTTTTAATTCATTTTAAATAGTTTTTGATATTCAAAAAATACAAAAATATTTTCCTAACCTATTTGAATGATGATGGATCTATGAAAAATATTCTCATCAATTTTTAAATTGATTTGAGATTTATTTGAGATTTTAGTTCAATTAGGTTTTTTTTATTCATTTTTAATTGATTAAAAATAGTTTCTGACTTTTAAAAATGCTGAAATTTTTTGTCAAACATTGTTTGACCTTGTTGGACTTGGGATAAATTACTTGGACCTTTCAAGGTTGATTTGAAGTAATTTTGAAGTTTGACCTTTCCATTATTTTTAATTCAAGTTTATTTTTAATATTAAAAATGCCAAAAATATTATGCTTATTGTTTGATCTCCAATCTTCATCTCATTTCTGATTTATCATTGTTTGACTTTGACTTTCAATGTCATTTGGTCAATACATATGGATTGGTATATATTATTTCATCTTATGCATTTTGATCTTTCCATTTCCATGATCCATTCTCCATCTCCTTCTTCTTCTTCTTCTTCTTTCTTTTTGATCAATGAGTTAAAGGTTGATAAGTTAGCATTGATTAGGGAGACTTAATCTTCCTTGATTCAAATCTAATTCATCTTGATCAACTGATCAAGTGAATGGCTTTGCATTAAGGATAGGTTGTTTTCTAAATCATGCAAAAGGCTTAAACCAATACAAGATCATTTCTCATCTTCTTTTTGGCATGGCAAGTTGATGGAGTTTGATTCACTAATCAAGACCTCTAACTTGTGTTATTGCCTACATTATCATTGACCGGCCTCAGATAGTTGTGACTTCTATATAAGTCCAATTACCATTGCTTAACATAACGCTAAATTTGCCTTATGGCACACTAACTACTAACACTAACCATTAACCATTAACATTTACTTTATGCACTTTACTTTTATGCAATTTACTATTATTGCACATATTATCCATTTGTTTTTCTCTTTGCTCACTTGAGCCCATGTTTATGTTAATGCCATTTGCCTTTTGCTCACTTGAGCACATAATTGTGTATATATTATTATGCTTGTGTTTTGTTTTGATTGTTGTGAACCAAATGCAAAGAAATGGACTTAGTTTCTAGGACTTTCCCTATGCAAAGAAATGGAGAATTGGACTTAGATTCTAGGACTTTCCTTATGCAAAATTGGAGTAAATGGACCTTAATGATGAAGATGGGTTAGAAGGACCAAATCTCTAAACTCACTCTTGTCCATTCTTGATTTACTTCATGGAACTTTTGATGTGTGTGCTTTTGTGCTAGGGGATTCTTTGAGCTTAATTGAAGGACCATTGCCATGTTCATCCAAAGTGAAAGATACAAGACACATTGAGGATCTCTTAAGAGACTTGTTTGATTGCTTATGCTTTGTGATTTGCTTATTCCAAAGGATGGGAGCTACTTGGATCATCAATACGATCTCAAGAGAGGAACTCCATTGTGGTTTTATTTCTTTATCCCTCATCTTTTGCTTTCCTTAGGACTTAGCCATTCTTCTTCTTCTCTCCATTCTAACCCAAGCCAAAACCTTTTGTGCAAACATTTAACTATTGTTTTCAAACATTAGAAACCTAAGCCTTATGCTTTTGATTTTCAAACTTTCTTTTCATAACACTTATTTTGAATTGAACCTTTAAGTCAACTTTGACCATTTTTGTATATACTTCTAATTGGTAAATATAACCCATTCAAAATTCTTTTTGTGGTTCCAATGGCCACTTTCTTAATCAAATTTTCCATAACCTTTAGTTATTAGGTTTGAGTTATCTTTGTGGTAGATGTAATACTCACCTATATCCTTAGTGATGGACAATGAGTCTTCCATGCTTATTATAGGGTTAACCCCTCACTAACATGTTGAAGCTATCCTCACATGGTGGATTTGTGGTTTGGTTGAGTTTTCTCCCTTTGATAACAAAAGACCTTAAGGCTTTTGGACCAATCAATTCACCAACTCGTTTTGAAATTTTTACCCCGAACTACGAGGTTTTGATCCTAATCTTTTTATAAGATGGTACGTAGGCAATGGGTTTATCCATCCAAACACAAAATGTAAATAAACTTGTATATTCTTTCCTTATCTCTCCAATCATGTTTGCACAAACAAAATTTTCACAAGACAACAACCTTTACAACGAGTATGAAAAGGGCTCCCTAGGAGTACCTAGGATGTTTTGGGTGCCTAACACCTTCCCATTGCATAACCAACCCCCTTACCCAGATCTCTGTTTCTTTTACTAGTTTTTGTTAAAACTATTAGGTTTTTGTTCGCTTTCTAACCATTCCTTTGGATAAATAGAAGTGCGGTGGCGACTCAACTTGTATGATTTACCTTGGATTTAGTCAATATCTCTAATGGTAACGAATACCCCGCTACAGAAAAGTGGCGACTCTGCTGGGGACTACATTTGCCTAGTGGGTTTTGCCAACTTTTCATGCTTGTTGTATTGTATTGTTTTGTGACATATTTTTGTGCAATTTGGGATTACTGTATTGTATGTAATGATTGAATTGCTTGATATTATTTCCTTGTGTGCTTGGTGATCTTTGTGAGATGAGTTTTATACCCGGACTCGAGTGCACTTAGGATAGGAGAATGGCGTAGTCTTGTTGACTTGTGTGGAGTTATTCCTTAGCAAGTTGACTTGCAAGTCCATTCACTTGGTGGAGGTCATGTTGGGATCAATAATGTCACACAAGTAAGTTGTGGTTAGACATTACTCTTTCCAATATGGACCTTAGAAGCCAAGGACTTTAGTTTACCAAGCCCATCTTGGCCTATTTTTAGGATGTAGTGCGAAAGTCGTTCAAGTGTAATATTTGATATGATTGTTACGCGATACTACACTCATAAGAGTGTCTCTTGAGAATATTTTTGGAATACGAGTAGTCGTTTATCCGATAATATCTGAAAGATGGGATGATGACTATGGGAACCTCTTGTAGAACATGTATGGCAGGTTTAAACCCTAGTGCACTCCCTTTGGGGTGGTTCTTAACCTAAACTCCATGCTCGTGACTCGCAACAAACCCTTGATTCATGGTTGATCCGTTCATGTATCCTTAATATCAATGGAACTTGGGTGTTGATAAGGTGTAAACCATAATCCACCAAAATGGATGATTGATATTAAGGATGATATGATCCATCCCATGACCTTTGTTTGGTGTGCTTTGCTTGATCCTTGAGTGTGATTGTTGCATTCATGCATTCATGCACTCATTTGCATCCATATCATCAATAATGAAGAGAATTTTCAAGGAACTTAAGGGGGTTTATTTGCAAAATTTTCAGACATGGAAAGACAAAGAAGGAATACAAAGAAGTACAGCTTCAGACAACCAGATTTGAAAGATTTAAGGAATCTGACATCCTATGTATTAGATCCTTTGGGTTTCAAGGCTCGTTTTGGGAAGCTTCTTCCTCTTCTAACTACTCAGGTGGATGAAGGGTTGATGAGTGTATTGGTGCAGTTTTATGATCCTTTGTATCGTTGCTTCACGTTTCCGGATTTCCATCTATTACCTACCCTTGAGGAGTATGCCTACCTTGTGGGTATGCCAATTCTAGACCAGTTGCCGTTCAGTTGCTTGGAGAGTATTCCTACTTCTCAAGAGATAGCTGACATGTTACACATAGATGAATCTCTGGTTGGTGCTCATATGACTACCAAAGGTGGAATTCAAGGTCTCCCTTCTGAGTTCCTCATTGCTCAAGCTATTATATATTGGAAGGCCATGAGTGAGGATGCCTTTGAAGCCATATTTGTACTTCTCATCTATGGTTTAGTGTTGTTCCCCAACATCGACAAGTTTGTGGATGTGAACGCTATTAGGATCTTCTCTACTCTTAATCCCGTTCCGACTCTGTTGGGTGATACCTATTTCTCATTGCATATGAGGAATGCAAAGGGTGGTGGTGCCATTGTGTGCTGTTTTCCTCTGTTGTATAAGTGGTTTATTTCTCACTTACCGCAGACGGTCGCCTTCAAGGAGAACAAGGGATGTCTACGGTGGTCCACGAGACTCATGTCTCTCACTAATGATGATATCTCTTGGTACAACCGTGTGTATGATGGAGTGCAGATTATCGACTCTTGTGGTGAATTCTCCAATGTACCTCTTCTTGGTACATGTGGTGGGATTAACTACAACCCTGTTTTGGCACGTCGTCAGCTCGGGTTCCCCCTAAAGGATAAACCTAATAACATTCTGTTAGAGGGTGTGTTCTTTCAGGAGGGTAAAGATCCCCAAAACTTGAAGGGCAGAATGGTCCGCGCTTGGCGCAAGATTCATAGGAAAGGAAGGAATGAGTTGGGTCCTAAGAATTGTGTTGCTATGGAGCCGTACACTGCTTGGGTTAGGAAGAGAGCGTCTGAGTATCTTATGCCTTACGAATATCCAAGAGCTACACCTATGATTATGGCTGGGCTTTCAACCCTCCCTAATCAAGGGGTAGAGGAGTTGAGAGACGAAGACCGTTCACGTGCCTGGATCCGTGAACGAGAAGAGTTGCTTCAGGAGATCAAGGAGAAGGATGCTTTGATAGAGTTTCTTGAGCATCAGGTTATTGACGATCCTGATGATGCATGGACTTCTCTACTTCCTCAGTCTTCCAAGTTTTGGAAGAGGAAGTACGACCGACTCGCCAAGGAGAAGGCGGATATGGAGGCAGCCCACGAGAGAGAGGTGAAGAGGCTTCGTGCATCCCATCTTCCTGTGTCCCGAGCTTTAGATGATTGTTTCTAGGGATCCATATAATGATTATTTTCCTTTCCTCTTGTATATGATTGACAATGTTGTCCTTCTTTTCCCAGATATTATTTGATGAGATATTTCCATATGTGATAAATGTTTAATATCTCCAAAAATTTGCAAATAGAACCCTAAAAGTTCCTTTGAAATGAAAAACAAATCATATGCACGAGCATTGCATGCATCATGTGCATAAGCAGGTTTTGTTCCCGGCTTCTTGTCCTGTGGTCTAACTCTGTGTTCTTCATGCATTTCAAAGACAAGCTGACTCACCGGTACTACACCAGAGCCAACATTTCAAGACTGATCGATCATCTGGAACAAGAGAACCACGAGCTGAAAGAGGAAGTGGCCAGATTAAGTGCCTTGATGGAATCATTCTTGGCTGCCCAGAGCCAGTCTTCTCCGACACCTTCAACTCCTCCCCAGAGGACAGTCATCTCTGAGATTGTCTCCTCAACTGTGCCTGCAGCCAGTGCACACTTTACTCCAGCATCTATGCCAGCCGGATTCCCGTGGGGGATGCCTCCCAATTTTATGCCCGAGGGTCCTGCTCCCACCTTTGCTTCTATGCCGGCATCTAGCCCGGTCCTTGCTGTTCCTCCTCCTATCGTGCATACTTTGCCCAGAGTAGACGACACCATCTATCATTCTAAGCCATCTGAGGGCCCAGATGTCTATGAGAAGATGGACGCTATGAACGATCAATTTTTTGAGCTTCGCAAGGAATTGAAGACTCTTCGAGGAAAGGATCTTTTCGGCAAGTCTGCTGCCGATCTCTGCTTGGTTCCCAATGTGAAGATCCCTGTGAAATTCAAGGTCCCTGACTTTGAAAAATACAAGGGAAATACTTGTCCTCTCAGCCACCTGGTCATGTATGCCAGGAAAATGTCGACTCAGACCGACAACGATCAGTTACTCATCCACTACTTTCAGGACAGTCTGTCTGGTGCCGCTCTGCGTTGGTATATGGGTTTAGACAATGCGAACATCCGATCCTTCAACGACCTTGGCGAGGCCTTCGTCAAGCAGTACAAGTACAATATGGATATGGCTCCCGATAGGGATCAATTGAGGGTCATATCCCAGAAGGACAAGGAAACATTTAAAGAGTACGCCTAGAGATGGCGAGAGTCGGCAGCACAGATTGTGCCCCCGCTGGAAGAGAAAGAAATGACTAAGATCTTTCTGAATACCTTAAGTTCTTTTTATTATGAGCGGATGATTGCTAGCGCTTCTTCTGATTTCACCGAGATGGTGAATATGGGGATGCGTCTAGAAGAAGGGGTTAGAGAAGGACGTCTAACCAGAGAAGAAGGCTCTTCTGCCAAACGATATGGGGCGTTTGCAAAGAAGAAAGATGGAGAGGCACATGATGTGACCTCCCATATGAAACCAAGAAGACCCTCTGTGAGGAGGAAGACCGTGCGTCCCGCCGGTAACCAGCACCAGGTGGCTCACATAGCACCTGTCTTCAGAGATAATCAACAGTATCAGCAACATAACAACAATCAGCAACCACATCCGCAATATCAACATCAGCAGCACCGGCCGCAGCAGCAGGCCTACCAGCCTCGAAACAGTAATCAAACCAGCACGAGTTACGAGAGGAAAAGGGTCACCTTTGATCCTATTCCAATGACGTATGCAGAATTATATCCCTCTTTGATAGAGAGGAAGTTGATTACTCTGAGAGACCCACCAGCTATACCTGCTAACCCCCAGTGGTGGTATAAGCCCGAATTACATTGTGTTTACCACTCCGGTGCTCCGGGCCACGACGTGGAAAATTGTTACCCTTTGAAGACCAAGGTTCAAGACCTTGTGAGGTGTGGCATTCTGTGTTTCGAGGACATAGGTCCTAATGTGAAGAAGAACCCATTGCCCGAGCATGGGAAATCTGTCAACATGGTCTAGGGCTGCCCTGGCAAATACAAAGTCAAGTATGTCAGTCATATTCGACAATCTCTCGTCGAAATGCATCGTTTGCTATGTGATTACAGTCACTATGAGCATGACCATGATAGATGCCAAGTCTGCTCTGTTAATCGATTGGGTTGTCGCCAGGTGCGCAAGGATATTCAGGAAATGCTGGATGAAGGAGTCATTTAGATTCTTCAGAATAGGAATGTTGACGAAGATGAGCCCAAGGTCAACGTGATTTCCCCAGTATTCCGGATACCCGAACCTGTTATCATCAAGTATGATGGTAGCAAGCAGAGGGTTTCTCCTTCTCTGAGCATTAAGCCTGCCGGTCCAGTACCGTACTCTTCCAAAAAGGCAATTCCATATCGCTACAATGCTGTTGCGGTGGAAAGTGGGAAAGAGGTGTCCTTACCATCCTCCTTTGTTGTTAACATTGCGGATGTAAGTGGTTTGACCCGCAGCGTTCGTGTGTTTTCAGCACCTCCCAAGCCCCAGGCTAATGCTGATTTTGTTGAACGCCCGATTGGGAATGCTGTGAGCACTCCGAATCCGGCACCTGTTGTTAAGCCCTCCTCTACATTGATAACTCCTGCTTCTGTTGGCCCGAGTAGCAATATGAAAGAAGACTGTGATGAGATGTTAAGGCTCATCAAAAGAAGTGAGTACAATGTTGTAGACCAACTTCTACAAACACCATCCAAAATATCGGTGTTATCATTGCTATTAAATTCAGAACCACACCGAGAGGCTCTGCAGAAAGTTTTGGATGTGGCATATGTAGATCATGATGTCACAATAGAACAATTCGATAGCATTGTTGCAAACATTACCGCTTGTAACAACTTGAGTTTCTGTGACTCTGATCTCCCCGAGGAGGGAAGAGACCACAACTTGGCATTACATATATCTATGAACTGCAAAGACGACGCCATGTCCAATATGCTGGTGGACATTGGGTCATCATTGAACGTATTGCCAAAAACCACTCTTTCGAAACTGTCATATCAAGGGCCCCCCATGATGCAGAGTGGAATAGTTGTGAAGGCTTTCGATGGGTCTCGCAAAACTGTGATTGGGGAAGTTGATCTCCCAGTCAAAATCGGACCGAGTGATTTCCAGATTACCTTCCAAGTTATGGACATCCACCCATCGTATAGCTGTCTCTTAGGCAGACCATGGATTCACGAGGCAGGCGCCGTGACATCCACCCTACACCAAAAACTGAAGTTCGTGAAAAATAAGAAGCTGGTGGTAGTAGGGGGAGAAAAGGCTCTCCTGGTCAGCCATTTGTCTTCCTTCTCATATATAGATGCTGAGGATGAAGTTGGAACTCCTTTCCAAGCTTTATCCATTGGTGAGCCTATTGAGAAGAGAACTCCTTCATTTGCTTCCTATAAAGATGCAAAGTTGGCCATTGAGTGTGGTGCAACTGCTGGTTTAGGAAAAATGATTGAGCTAGAAGACAATAAGTCTCGGGCTGGCATAGGTTTTTCTTCTGGGGTTTTCAACACTAAAGGGCTGTTCAAGAGTGGAGGTTTCATCCACATCGGTCAGGATGAAGAAGCTGCTGCTGTCTTGGAAGAAGATGCAGAGGATTCTGGCAATTTCATCATCCCTGGAGGGGTCTGCAACAATTGGGTCGCTGTGGATATTCCTACAGTTATCCATAAGTCAACGTAATGATCACTTTGTTTAAAATCCCTTCTCCCATGCCAAAAGGAGGAGTGATGACATTGTTGGCACATAAATACAATGATATTTTCATTCAATAAATTCATGTTAAATGTTTGTTTTTCCAATTATTTTCCCTTTTCGCTTTTTGCATGAAATTGGTGATCACATAAAACCCTAAAAAACATAATAAAATCAATCTTCTCATCTGCATAATGATTGCCTTGTTTGAATTCTAAAGCTTTTCATATCCAAAATCATTATGCAGGTTGATCAAACCCATTGAACATAATGATCCAACACCATCTCCCAATTTTGAGTTCCCTGTATTTGAGGCGGAAGAAGATGATGTTGAAGAGATTCCTGACGAGATTACCCGTCTACTTGAGCATGAAGAGAAGACCATTCAGCCGCATCTCGAGAATTTGGAAACAATCAACTTGGGGTCTAAGGATTGTGTTCGTGAAGTGAAGATTGGGGCACTCCTGGAAGAGTCTGTTAAGAAGGGGTTGATCGAATTGCTACGAGAATACGTTGATGTCTTTGCATGGTCATATGAAGACATGCATGGTCTAGATACTGATATTGTGCAACATTTCTTACCTTTGAAGCCTGAGTGCGTGCCTGTGAAGCAGAAGCTCAGAAGAACTCATCCTGATATGGCAGTGAAGATCAAAGAGGAGGTTCAGAAGAAAATTGATGCAGGGTTTTTGGTGACTTCTACATATCCTCAATGGGTGGCCAATATTGTGCCCGTGCCTAAGAAAGACGGAAAAGTCCAGATGTGTGTGGACTATAGAGACTTGAATAAAGCTAGTCCGAAAGATGATTTTCTTCTACCACACATTGATATGATGGTAGATAATACAACTAAATTCAATGTCTTCTCATTTATGGATGGATTTTCCGGATATAACCAGATCAAGATGGCACCCGAGGATATGGAGAAGACAACATTCATCACGCCTTGGGGAACATTCTGTTATCGAGTGATGCCCTTCGGTTTGAAGAACGCCGGAGCCACGTATCAACGAGCTATGACCACCTTGTTTCATGATATGATGCACAAGGAGATTGAGGTGTATGTTGACGATATGATTGCTAAGTCAAGAACGGAAGTTGAACATGTAGAGCACTTGTTGAAGCTTTTTCAGCATTTGAGGAAGTATAAGCTCCGTCTGAATCCCAACAAATGTACATTTGGAGTCCGTTCTGGCAAGTTATTGGGCTTTATTGTTAGTGAAAGAGGTATTGAGGTTGATCCTGCAAAGGTCAAAGCAATACAAGAGATGCCTGCGCCCAAAACTGAGAAGCAAGTCCGAGGCTTTCTTGGCCGCTTGAACTATATTTCTAGATTCATATCCCACATGACTGCCACATGTGCGCCGATATTCAAGCTCCTCCGGAAAGATCAGTCCCATGATTGGACCGAGGATTGCCAGAAGGCTTTCAACAGTATTAAAGAGTATCTGTCTGAACCTCCGATCCTGTCTCCACCCGTGGAAGGAAGACCTTTGATCATGTATCTGACTGTTCTTGAAGACTCAATGGGTTGTGTCCTTGGTCAGCAAGACGAATCAGGAAAGAAAGAATATGCCATCTACTACCTGAGCAAGAAGTTCATTGATTGTGAGTCTCGATACTCAATGCTTGAGAAGACATGATGTGCTTTGGCTTGGGCTGCTAAGCGATTATGCCAGTATATGATAAATCATACGACTTGGTTGATATCTAGAATGGATCCAATCAAGTACATCTTCGAGAAGCCTGCTTTAACAGGGAGGATTGCCCGTTGGCAGATGTTGTTGTCTAAGTATGATATTGAGTATCGAGCTCAGAAAGCTATCAAAGGTAGTATCTTGGCTGACCATTTTGCACATCAGCCGATTGAAGATGATCAGTCAGTTCAGTATAACTTCCCGGATGAGGAGATTCTGTATTTGAAAATGAAAGATTATGATGAACCTACACTTGATGAAGGGCCAGAGCCTGGTTCCAGATGGAGTATGATATTTGATGGCGCTGTAAATCAATATGGAAATGGTATTGGGGCAGTGATCATTTCTCCTTAGGGCACACATATTCCTTTTACAGCAAGGTTAACTTTCAAATGCACGAATAATATGGCTGAGTATGAGGCCTGTATTATGGGATTGGAGGAATGCATTGATCTAAGGATCAAGCATCTTGATATATATGGTGATTCGGCCATCGTCGTCAATCAGATTAAGGGTGAATGGGAAATGAATCAGCCTGGTCTCGTTCCATATAGGGAGTATGCGAGGAGGATTTCAACGTTCTTTACTGAGGTTGACTTCCATCATATTCCTCGAGATGAGAATCGGATGGCAGATGCTCTTGCTACGCTGGCTTCGATGATTGTGGTAGAAGAAGTGAAAGATGATAAGCCATGGTATTACGATATCAAGTGCTTCCTTCAGAGTCAGATTTACCCGCCAGGGGCATCTGTGAAAGATAGGAAGACTTTGAGGAGATTATCAGGAAGTTTCTACCTCAATGGTGATGTGCTTTATAAAAGGAATTTTGACATGGTTCTGCTCAGATGCGTGGATAGACACGAAGCAGACCTGTTGGTGACTGAAGTCCATGAGGGTTCGTTTGGTACTCACTCCAATGATCATGCCATGGCTAGAAAGATGTTGAGAGCAGGCTACTATTGGCTGACAATGGAGTCTGACTGCTGCAAATATGTGAAGAAATGCCATAAGTGTCAGATTTATGCGGATAAGATCCATATTCCCCCTACACTTTTGAATGTGATCTCATCACCATGGCCTTTCTCCATGTGGGGAATTGACATGATTGGCATGATAGAACCGAAAGCGTCCAACGGACACAGATTTATTCTCGTTGTAACACCTCAAAATTTTCCCTCCTTTTCTTGGGACTAGTTTAACACATTGCATTTCATGTTTTAGGACATTAGGCATTTGCATATTGCATATCACATGGAAATAAGAAAATCATCCTCCAAAGTCTTTTCAGAAGATGGAGAAGGTGCATGATTCAAGCCTGAGGGTCTCTATGAATTGGTGATCAACCATCTGAGAGTTTGCTTTTAACCAGGGTTTCAAAGGTTGAGCATTATCTTGTTTGCAAGGGTATATCACTATCATCATGGCTCTATCATCATCCAGGGTTTCATTGTTCATGCTCAAGTTCCTTGGGATTAGGGTTTTGACCTCTGGTCAACCCTAATCAATGACAGTTTTCCAACCAGGGCTTCTCAAAGAAATAAGGTCTTTGCTGATGATGAGGATCATATGATCATTATATTGAGCTTACATGAGTTAGGGTTTCATTTTTGAGCCATTTTCCTCAAGTGGTAGAGGCTCAAGCTGATCAGGGCATGTCAAGGTCATCTATGGACCAAAAAGTCAACTGTGTAGTCAATTGAGGGCTATGAGGTGGGGAAATGAGTTTCAACACCTCAATAATGTTCAAACGAGGTCCATTTGTCATTCTAAACATCTATCTTGAAGATTTTGAAGTCATGGCGAAAGTTTCCAAAAATGGAAAGGGACCTGTAATTTCAAGTTTCCAAAAATGGCAAGTTTTTGGTCCACATTCAACTTGACTTATCAACATCAAAGAAGCTTCAAATGGATTTTTGGTGAACATGAAAGTTGAGGATCTTTCTCTCCCCTTTTCAAAAAGTCCTATATCATGATCATATGATAATTGGCTGAGGAGTTATGGCCAAATGATCACAAAGTGTACATGGAAGTTCAACATGGCATAACTTTTGATTCAAAACTCCAAATTGGTCCACTCCTTTTGCAAAATGCTTGTTTTGACCAATACTTTCCAAATCAACCATTTCCTTGCATGGAAGAAGCTCATGTGATAACTTGTTCATTCATGTGCATTTTGGAGGGAAAATTGACATTTCAAATTTGGTGGATTATACGAGCAATTTAACCATTCCATGTTGATTTTTGGATGTTTTTAAGTGAACTTGAAGCATAACATGGCACTGTTCACGTGCACATGTCCATGCATAGTCTCATTTTTCATTTTTTGCAATTCACTTCATAACTCACTAATCATAATTAACCATTGTCTAATTTTGATTACAGCATCATTAGTGAATCATATAAAAGCCTAATCATAACAGAATTTGCTGATAACAACACATTTCAGATCTGAAATTCAAGCATCCCTCCATTTTTTCTCTAACTTAAAAATTCAATTTTCTTCACACAATTCATCAATTTCTTTGCATAATCATGATTATGGAGTATCATTGAGCAAGAATCCACGTTTGGTTTGAAGAATTTGGTCCAGATTTGAGCAGATCGAAAGCATGAACATGTTGATGGAGCTTGAGAATTGAGCTAGATCCGCGTGCCTTCAACCACTATTTCTTGCACAAAGCTTCATAGGAGGATTATTGGAGCATATCTGGAGAGTTTGAGCACCTGAGCACGCGATTTCCATCACTGCCACTTCAAGTAAGTGCAAAATTCGTCACCTCCTTTTGCCAAATTCTTGCCATAAACATGTAGATCTTGCTTCACTAATGATGTTGATGTAATTAGATTTTTATTTGGCTTAGAAATGAAGAAGATATGTTGAATTAAAGTTTTGCACATGAAACTTCTTTGCTTCGATTCGTCCGTGTTAGTGAGTTTTAGGCTAAATGAACCCAAGATCTCTGTATAGAGTCAGTCAAGTGGAATAGGGTCCCTCTTTCTGGATCCCCATGCTTTCATTGTCATTGAGCTCACCCAGGCCAGGGTTAAGAGCACGAGGTCTCATCCTCATTACCTTTTGATCTGCTCACCCTTACTCTCAATGTTAGTGGTTAAGAGCTTCTGTTTACCCCTACAGTTTTGGCTTGTTTGTCGAGGTTGATATGACCCCTCTTGACTAAAGCCCAACCGTTTGTCTGAGCCTCTTGTATGTATATAGTGTGTGATGCTTGATCATTTGTGATTGGTGTTTATTTGCTGTTTAAGCTGACTTGGTTCCTGTGTGAGTTAGATGCATGATTAGAGATCTCAATTTAGGGATTGTGGATTGCATGACAACTATTAGGCTCGAGTTAGTCTCCCTTTTAGTTTGTTGTTTCCCTGGTCTCTGGTTAGGAGAGAGTTTCTCCCCTGTTAAGGGGAACTACGTCGCCCTGATTCTCATACCAGATGAGATACGTAGGCAGGAGATCGAGCGAGATCTCTTTGGGCAACCTTTTTTTCTTTTTTGTGTGTGTTTTGCTTGATGACTATTAGGCTCGAGTTCCAGAGTCCCTATTAGTTTGTCAATCTGATAACCTTTTTCTTTGGTGTTCGCTGGTTAGCGTGTGCTATTGTTTGGAATCGGATATAAGTCCATCAATTGGCATTCTGTTTCCTGTTTGTTTTGAGGAGTCGGATATAAGTCCATCTATTGGCATTCTGTTTCCTTGTGTTTGTTTGTTTGGAGTTGGATGTAAGTCCATGGATTGGCATTCTGTTTCCTGTTGAGTGTTTCTTTTGACGTCTCAGCGTCTCTTTTTCGTGTTTTGTTTCGGCGTGCGTTACCCGAGCTACGAGTGCTCTGATTCTTACTCTGGATAGAGAAGATACGTAGGCATAGGATGTGATGTCCTAGCGAGCATGTTTCCATTTCCCCGAACTACGTTGACTCTGATGTTTGTTTCTGACAAACTACGTAGGCCCAGGATGCGACATCCTGCCGAGTCCCCTTTCCTCCATCTTCTTTCACCTGTTTTCTTATTCCAGTGTGTGCATTTCTTTGAGCAGTTTATTAGCAACCTTTTCCTATTCTTTTGAGCGTGGATCCCGTCGAGTACGGCGGACGTGAGGGGTGCTAATACCTTCCCCTTGCGTAACCGACTCCCGTACCTTGTAATCTCTGGTCATAAGACCGTTCCTTTTCCCTTTCTTAGGTTAGTCCTGCGCTCCCTTTCCGTCATAGGATGAATAGCATCGGTGGCGGCTCTGTAAACCTGTTTTTTTCCGCCGGTTGTTTTTCGCGTTGCGACAGCTGGCGACTCTGCTGGGGACTGAAATTGACCTCTTACTGGTCCGTCTTCCCTAAGCGAGTCAATCCTAGCGCTCTTTAGGGTAGTTTGGGTTGCTTTTGCTGCGTATTTATTGCATTTATTATTATATTGTGTATATATTTGCATATATGTTTGCATGCATCATATTATTATTATGCTGGATTCTGGACAGGTCTGGTTCCTATGATTTGGGGTGGGTGTTCTGAGTGGGGCTAAAACCCAGGCCCGAGTATACACCTAGGATTAGCTTGGCCTCACGTTCCTCACATGTTGGTTGAGCATGATTGTTGTAACGTGACATACCACAAGCCGGACGAGGTTCTTCTGAGAGAGCTCTTCCTTGTGGAGTTTCCACTATGGTTGGGTTTACCTCTTTTGAGCTGTTGACTTCGGTGACCGTTCTTTCCCGGATCTTTGGTTTAGATGATCTTATGAGAGCTGCAACGACACACCCGGAAGGGCAAACCCGTTGAGTATCTTGTCCGATTGTCGAGACCATTATCCGCCTTAGGATGACCTTATTAGAATTCACCTGTGAGGGGAGGGTTTGATTCTGGCAGATACAGGTTCTGTTGGTGACTCTTTGATGGTGACTTTGGTTCAGTCGAATTTATGGATATTTATTTCTGGGACGCCGGAGTTCTGTCCGTGGTATTTATCAACGGGTTCCATTTATTTCGGATCCCCGGGCTGAATTTGGGGTTGCTTGTCCAGATGGTCAGTGATTTACCTATGATGATGGTGATGTATCCTCCGGTTCCGTTTATTTGGGAACTCCCAGGTCGGATTTGTGGTTACCTTAGTCCCTCAGATGGTTGTGATCAGGTCGGAGACCGGAACTTCAGTACAGTTGGTGTTCAGACGACTTGGAGGATGGCACAGTGACTTGCATTCACGCATCTGCATCATTCCCATTTTGCATTCATCCGCATCTAACTCATGTCTATCCATACTCAGGGCATTCTCGATTGAGATTCTGGATTGAGAGACATCCTGATGTCAGAATGTTATTGTCAAATTATTATCCGTCTCGATGAAGCCAGGATCAAAGGACAGAATGTTCCTCATACGGATAGACATTGCATTCATGTGTGAGTCATAATAACCTGTCTTCTGTTTTGCAGGTGTCGGTTTCTAACGTGTTTGGTTGTCTCAGGAATCATTGCTCGCGCACGCAGAATCGTCCCTCTGCACGTAGCTCGCCCGCACAGATACCCTATCAGACGCAACAGACCCAAACTGATGGATCCATCCAACGCTGACATTCTCGAGCTGAAAGAGAAGATGAGCGAGTTAGTCAACGCCATGCAAGGGTTCGCCTTGGGGCAGAAAGCAATCGCCGAGAAGGTGGAGAGGATTGAAAGCTGGCTGAGAATAGGGAAAATACAGAGAGATGCTCCGTCGTCTGGAGTAAAGAAGCCCTTTGGTAATGATCAGCGCAAGAATGAGGGTGAATCGAGTGCTGTGTATGCCCAAAGAGGACATGGTAGGAATCATTACTACCAGCACACTGCTGCAGTAACGATTCCTGCTGGTAATCAATCGGTACAACAGCAACATCAGCCACCTCAACAGAGAGCACAGAGGGCTGGGTACCAAGTGAGAGGAAGGATGACTGATCGTCAGTTTGATAAGCCACCCATGACGTATGCTCTTATGTTGAAGAAGTTGAAGGATCTCGGGATGGTACAGTTGAGGACGTTAGCTCCGTTGAGACCAAACCAGAGGCCTGTAGGTTATGATGAGAACGTCAAGTGTGAGTTCCATTCTGGTGCTCCCGGGCATGACATTGAGGGCTGTAAAGCTTTTAAGCATGCCGTCCAAGACTTGGAGGATTCGAAAGCCATCAATTTTACACTGTCACCGAATGTTAATGCTAATCCCATGCCGATGCATGATCAGGTGATGGTGGGTGTAATTGCTGAAGATTCAGATCATGTCTGTGCGGTGGGTGAAGAGATCGACAGTGACTGCGAGCTCGACTCGTGGATAAAACCGTGCGTACCAGGGATGGAGGTCCAGAATTGGAAGGCCGAAAAGATCATCACTGTCACTCTGCGTGAAGAGTAATATTTCAGTTTTTCAATTCTATTTGCATGAAAGCCATGCGTTTTGCCGGAAACGCAATGGTTCATTGTAAGGGCCACCTCATGTGTTTCATTTTGCAACATTCTCATCATTAATAAAAGGATGTTTTTCGCATTAAAAGCGGTGTTCCCTATTTTTCATTTATTTTTGTAGTTTAAAAAAATAACACAATAAAAATGGCAATGTTTTTCATTTTTCTTCCTTTTGATTGGTCTCGTCCGACTCTGAAGCAATGCATGAATCAACATTCATGCAGATGCGATCATTCTCCGGATCTCATTGATAACAATCCTGTTACACCCTCATATGACTTCGACAATCCGATCTATCATGCCGAAGAAGAAGGCGAAGAAGATTGTGAACTGCCAGAGGAATTACCCAGGTTGTTGAAGCAAGAGGAGAAGGTGATTCAACCGCACGAGGAGCAAGTCGAGGTTGTGAATCTGGGCACCGAGGAGGTCAGAAAGGAAGTGAAAGTTGGGCCGCTTTGGAGGTGAATGTCAAGAGCAGAATGGTAGCCTTGTTAAAAGAGTATGTTGATATCTTCGCCTGGTCTTATCAGGATATGCCAGGGTTGGATACCGATATCGTTGTGCATAAGTTACCATTGAGAGCAGATTGTCCTCCAGCAAAGTAGAAGTTGCGCAGAACTCGAACCGAGATGGCCATGAAAATTAAAGAGGAAGTGCAGAAGCAGTTGGATGTTGGTTTCCTCGCTGTCACTAATTATCCGCCTTGGGTCGCGAATATTGTGCCGGTGCCGAAGAAGGATGGAAAGGTAAGGATGTGTGTGGACTACCGGGATCTGAACAGAGCTAGCCCGAAAGATGATTTCCCATTACCTCACATCGATGTGTTGGTAGAGAATACAACTCAATTCTCGATGTTTTCCTTCATGGATGGCTTTTCTGGCTATAATCAAATCAAAATGTCGCCAGATGATATGGAGAAAACAACGTTCATCACACCGTGGGGCACTTTTTGTTATAAGGTGATGCCATTAGGTCTCAAGAACGCCGGTGCCACGTATCAAAGAGCTATGGTGACTTTTTTCATGATATGATTCATCATGAAATTGAATGCTATGTTGATGACATGATAGCGAAGTCCCAAACAGAAGAGGGGCATCTGGTAGATCTGGCCAAGTTGTTTGACCGATTGAGACAATTCAGATTGAGGTTGAATCCGAATAAGTGCACTTTCGGAGTGCGGTCCGGTAAGTCGTTGGGGTTTATTGTGAGTGAAAGAGGAATCGAGGTTGATCCTGCTAAAGTGAAAGCAATACAAGAAATGCCTGAACTGAGAACAGAAAAGGAGGTTCGTGGTTTCTTAGGTAGATTGAACTACATTTCACGGTTCATATCTTATCTAACAGCCACGTGTGAACCCATATTCAAGTTGTTGAGAAAAGAGCAAACGGTCAGGTGGAATAATGATTGCCAAGCGGCATTTGAAAAAATAAAAGAATATTTGCAGGAGCCTCCGACTCTGATGCCTCCTGTGGAGGGACGACCGTTAATTCTGTACTTGACATTCCTCGAGGGGTCTATGGGGTGTGTATTGGGGCAGCATGACGAGTCTGGTCGAAAAGAGCATGCAATTTACTACCTTAGCAAAAAGTTTACCGACTGTGAAACAAGATATTCACTGCTCGAGAAAACTTGCTGCGCTTTGGTATGGGCTGCTCGCCGACTAAGACAGTATATGCTGGTTCATACCACTTTGTTGATTTCCAAGATGGATCCGATCAAGTATATATTTGAGAAGCCAGCATTGACCGGACGAGTTGCAAGATGGCAAATGATTTTGACTGAATATGATATCCAATAAACTTCTCAGAAAGCAATTAAGGGGGGTGTATTGTCTGATTACCTCGCCCAGCAACCCATTGAGGATTATCAACCGATGAAGTTTGAGTTCCCTGATGAGGACATCATGTTTCTCAAATCAAAAGATTGTGAGGAACCTATCCCGGAGGAGGGGCCTGACCCTGAATCCGAATGGATTTTGATGTTTGATGAGGCCGTTAATGTGAATGATAGCGGAGTTGGTGTTGTTTTGGTTACGCCGAAGGGATCCCACGTTCCTTTTGCTTCCCGGCTAACATTTGAGTGCACCAACAATGTGGCTAAGTACGAAGCTTGTATCCTGGGTATCGGACCTCGGTGCATACATTTACTGGGGCAACTCCTTTCACTTGTGTATGGCATGGAGGTAGTTTTGCCAGTAGAAGTTGAAATCCCTTCCTTGAGAGTCCTGATGGATGTGAAATTGGAAGAAGCTGAGTGGGTAAGGACTCGGTATGAAGAGTTGAGCCTGATTGAGGAAAAGAGGCTGGCGGCCATCTGTCATGGGCAGTTGTATCAGCAGCGAATGAAGCGTGCTTTTGACCGGAAGGTGCGACCTCGTGTGTATCACGTGGGAGATATGCTGTTGAAAAGGATTCTTCCTCCTTAAAACAATCGTCGGGGCAAGTGGACACCCAATTATGAAGGTCCATTCGTGGTCAAGAAGGTTTTCTCTGGCGGAGCCTTGTTGTTGACGACCATGGATGGTGAGGATTTTCCATCCCCTGTGAATGCGGACGCAGTTAAAAAATACTTCGTATAAGAGACCCGCTGGACGAAAAGAATAAAATAGTCCAGGCAAAAATGGGCATCCCGGCGAACCAGAAAAAAAATGAAAAAAGTTCGGGCAAAAGTTAGGGATAAAAAGAGAAAAAATTGTACACCCGGCAAGTCGAAAACCCCACAAGGGCGACTTGGGAAAAAAAGGGTATCCCGGTGGACTGAAAACCCGAAAGGGCGGTCCAGGCAAAAGAGGGAATGAAACGAACAACTGCGTCTAGCATGATCGTTTGTGTTTTGGTTAAGACACATGGATAATCCCCGGCAGAGATCGGTCGGAAGCGTCTTGTTCAGAAGGCAGAAAGCACGGAGAGTCTTGAGGACATATGGGTTGTAACCGGATTGGAACTCGATGAGATCACGGGTTCACATTGCCATTAGGATAGATTTTCCTTTTGTGCGCAATTACCTTTTTTCAGGGATTGCTTCCTTTGTATTGCTCATTTTCGAGCCACCTTTTTCAATCAATAAAATGCATATTCAGTCAAATAATTTTGTTTTTGTTTTCATTATCGCTTTGATTGCAAAAACATCCGTTTATTTTGATAAGAATCTTTGCATTTTGAGAACATACGGGTCCCTTCCAATGCATGTTTGTAGGATTGAGAACTTGAAATCTTATTTGGAAGGTTGAGTGACCTAGGTGTTGAAACTTTGGCACGCCTGGGGCACGTTTTTATCTAATGATCTCTTTTGCAGGTGCTGTTAGATATTTTCACTCTCTTGCAGGTTGTGATGTGAAGCTTTTTGACGAAAGATTCCTTCGAGTCCAATCAGGGACAAGGGGTTGAAGAATGGTATAAAGACGGCGAAAGAATGGCGACGATCCTGGAGGTTTAATCAAGAAGACTCTTCAAAGTCTGAAATGGGAAATTGACACTTTGGTCAGATGGTGAATACTAGTGTTCGACGAGTCGATAGGTGTTCCGCATCCAATATGCCGTATCTCCCCAGCAGGTTCGAGATCGGTATTTCTTCGGCAGCCAGGCCTGAAGGTTGTTGTTTCCCCTAGCAGGGTTGAGATTGTTATATCCCCATCAAGTCGGAAGGTTGCCGTGTCCCCAGTGGAGGTGGGTGTTGGTAGCTGTTTCCCCAGCGAAGTCCCCAAGCGGATCGGGTTCAGCGGAAGTCATCCTTAGCAAGGGTTGCTTTCCCCAGCAGCAGTGCTTATCCCCAGCAGGGTGGAGATCGGAGAGATATCGGGTTCCTCAGCAGAGTTGCTCGTGTTGTCGCTTGAGGGGGATACTTTTTATACATTCATCATTTAGAAAAGCATAGCATATTGCATACCTGATTGCGTAGCATTTCCATGGTTATGGAGCATTACGCTGCAAAAAGATCATGCATCAGCATTGCAAGCATAAACTAGTCTCGAGCCGTGGTTACCGTTTGAGAATTGGTTTAGCCGGAAGTTGGAAGATGTTACTCTGAGGAGTTCGGCATCGTGATTCTGAATCGACAGTATCCCCCAGTAGTGCGATATTGGAGGAAAATTCCGTCGTGCGGAGATGGAAATGAAGATCAGAGGATGTTACGCGATCAACGCGACTTAAGCCGTGGTTACCGTTGGAGAGTTGGTTTAGCCGGTTGGTGAAGATGTTACTCTGAGGAGTTCGGCATCGTGATTCTAGATCAACAGTATTCCCCAATAGTGCGATATTGGAGGAAAATTTTCCGTCGGGCGGAGATGGAAATGAAGATCAAAGAATGTTACGCGATCAGCGCGAAAATTGGGCAAATGGAGAAAAGCAAGTGCTGGGCATTTTCTGGAGAACGGGGATCAAATGGAGAAAAGGAAGTGCTGGGCATTTTCTGGAGAATGGGGATCAAATGGAGAAAAGGAAGTGCTGGGCATTTTCTGGAGAACGGGGTTCAACTGGAGATTGGAGTTGAAGATGGTATCCGGGATGAGGTCCTCAGGATTGTCTTCTGATCATGTGTCACCTTAGACTTTGGCGAGGCCAACAGAAGTCGTTATGGGTGTCTTCGAGGGAAGAAATGCACATGATTACCTTCCTGTTGTGAAGGTGTACCCTCTGATATGTCGCCATCAGAGTGGTGGTTGGTGTTATTTCCGGCGTTGCCAACGGAATTAGCACGGGAAAATGGGGAACGGGGTTCAAATGGAGA
The DNA here is from genome assembly GCF_024323335.1 of Lathyrus oleraceus. Taxonomy (NCBI): domain Eukaryota; kingdom Viridiplantae; phylum Streptophyta; class Magnoliopsida; order Fabales; family Fabaceae; genus Lathyrus; species Lathyrus oleraceus. Next base: position 216,732,252 of record NC_066581.1, on the reverse strand, counting down.
AAAGGAGACACGGGGTGTTTTCTGGAGAACGGGGTTCAAATGGATAAAAGGAGACACTGGGTGTTTTCTGGAGAATGGGGTTCACAACGACGATCGCGAGTTATCGTCAGGCGACCGGGGTTCAAATGGAGAACGGGGTTCATTGTTTGGTAACAAGAGTGACATGAAGTTGTCGGGGTTCAAATGCGGTGATCAGGGATCGTCCGCGCGAAAGAAAATATATGTGTCGGGGTCAAAAAAAAAATCAAAGAAGTTTTGGGCTTCAAGAAAAGCAAAAAAATAATAATAACAAAAGAATAATCCCCAGCGGAGCGAGAATTGTTCGATTATTCTTGGTATCCAACCATTCTTCACCTTGATTATATGAAAGCCGAGGCTGTTCAGATCGACAGGTTCACATCGGATTGGACGGGGGCAGCCTGTTCATGACTTATTATCCCCAGTATAGGTCGTTGGCCCGGGTGCCGCCTCAATTATCATTTTCCCTATGTTCTGCCGATGCTGACAGGCATGAAAAGTTTTCCGGTATTCAGACCGATGTGGCATTCAGGCCAATTTTCCGGTATTCAGACCGATGTGGCATTCAGGCCAATTTTCCGGTATTCAGACCAATGTGGCACTCATGTCAGTTTTTCCGATGTTCAGATCGAAGAAGTTTCCGACGTTCAGGTTGAAGCACTTGTGGCATTCAGGCCAGTTTTTCCGATGTTCAGATCGAAGAAGTTTCCGACGTTCAGGTTGAAGCACTTGTGGCATTCAGGCCAGTTTTTCCGATGTTCAGATCGAAGAAGTTTCCAACGTTCAGGTTGAAGCACTTGTGGCATTCAGGCCAGTTTTTCCGATGTTCAGATCGAAGAAGTTTTCGGCAGTCAGGTCGAAGTACTTGTGGCACTCAGGCCAGTCATTCCGATGTTCAGATCGAAGAAGTTTCCGACGTTCAGGTTGAAGCACTTGTGGCATTCAGGCCAGTTTTCCGATGTTCAGATCGAAGAAGTTTCCGATGTTCAGGTCGAAGTACTTGTGGCATTCAGGCTAGTTTTTTCGATGTTCAGATCGAAGAAGTTTTCGACGTTCAGGTTGAGGCACTTGTGGCACTCAGGCCAACTTCACGATATTCAGATCGAAGAAGTTTCCGATATTCAGGTCGACGTAACTTGTGGCTTTCAGGCCGGTTTTTCCGGTATTCAGGTTGAAGTGGCATTCAGGCCAGTTTCTCGGTGTTCAGACCGATGTTAATAATCTCATATCTTCCGATGCTTAGATCGAAGTCATTTCCAGTATTCAGACTGATGAGCGGCATTCAGGCCAGGGTCATTCCTGTGTTACCATTTATTTTGGTATCCAGGTCAACATTCTGTTTCGGTATTCAGACCGACGCTCGCCGTACCAGACGAATTTTTCTTTTAAGATCATCTCTTTGCCGATTCTGACAGGCATGGTTACTTATTTCCCAGCGGAGCGCAAATTGTTCGTCTGTTCTTGGTATTCAACCACTCTTCACTCTGATCATCTGAAAGCCGAGGCTGTTCATATCGACAGGTTCACAGTGGATTGAATAGGGGCAGCTGTAACACCTCAAAATTTGCCCTCCTTTTCTTGGGACTAGTTTAACACATTGAATTTCATGTTTTAGGACATTAGGCATTTTCATATTGCATATCATATGGAAATAAGAAGATCATCCTCCAAAGTCTTTTCAGAAGATGGAGAAGGTGCATGATTCAAGCCTGAGGGTCTCTATGAATTGGTGATCAACCATCTGAGGGTTTGCTTTTCACCAGGGTTTCAAAGGTTAAGCATTATCTTGTTTGCAAAGGTATATCACTATCATCATGGCTCTATCATCATCCAGGGTTTCATTGTTCATGCTCAAGTTCCTTGGGATTAGGGTTTTGACCTCTGGTTAACCCTAATCAATGACAGTTTTCCAACCAGGGCTTCTCAAAGAAATAAGGTCTTTGCTGATGATGAGGATCATATGATCATTATATTGAGCTTACATGAGCTAGGGTTTCATTTTTGAGCCATTTTCCTCAAGTGGTAGAGGCTCAAGCTGATCAGGGCATGTCAAGGTCATCTGTGGACCAAAAAGTCAACTGTGCAGTCAACTGAGGGCTATGAGGTGGGGAAATGAGTTTCAACACCTCAATCATGTTCAAAAGAGGTCCATTTGTCATTCTAAACATCTATCTTGAAGATTTTGAAGTCATGGCGAAAGTTTCCAAAAATGGAAAGGGACCTGTAATTTCATGTTTCCAAAAATGGCAAGTTTTTGGTCCACATTCAACTTGACTTATCAACATCAAAGAAGCTTCAAATGGATTTTTGGTGAACATGAAAGTTGAGGATATTTCTCTCCCCTTTTCAAAAAGTCCTATATCATGATCATCTGATAATTGGTTGAGGAGTTATGGCCAAATGATCACAAAGTGTACATGGAAGTTCAACATGGCATAACTTTTGATTCAAAACTCCAAATTGGTCCACTCTTTTTGCAAAATGCTTGTTTTGACCAATACTTTCCAAATCAACCATTGCCTTGCATGGAAGAAGCTCATGTGATAACTTGTTCATTCATGTGCATTTTGGTAGGAAAATTGACAATTCAAATTTGGTGGATTATACAAGCAATTTAACCATTCCATGTTGATTTTTGGATGTTTTTAAGTGAACTTGAAGCATAACATGGCACTGTTCACGTGCACATGTCCATGCATAGTCTCATTTTTCATTTTTTGCAATTCACTTCATAACTCACTAATCCTAATTAACCATTGTCTAATTTTGATTACAGCATCATTAGTGAATCATATAAAAGCCTAATCATAACAAAATTTGCTGATAACAACACATTTCAGATCTGAAATTCAAGCTTCCCTCCATTTTTTCTCTCACTTCAAACTTCAATTTTCTTCACACAATTCATCAATTTCTTTGCATAATCATGATTATGGAGTATCATTGAGCAAGAATCCATGTTTGGTTTGAAGAATTTGGTCCAGATTTGAGCAGATCGAAAGCATGAACATGTTGATGGAGCTTGAGAATTGAGCTAGATCCGCGTGCCTTCAACCACTATTTCTTGCACAAAGCTTCATAGGAGGATTATTGGAGTATATCTGGAGAGTTTGAGCACTTGAACACGCAATTTCCATCACTGCCACTTCAAGTAAGTGCAAAATTCGTCACCTCCTTTTGCCAAATTCTTGCCATAAACATGTAGATCTTGCTTCACTGATGATGCTGATGTAATTAGATTTTGATTTGGCTTAGAAATGAAGAAGATATGTTGAATTAAAGTTTTGCACATGAAACTTCTTTGCTTCAATCCGTGTGTGTTAGTGAGTTTTAGGCTAAATGAACATGAGATTCATGATCTACGTGAGAAGACCTTTTCAACCATATGCATTTCGTCCAAATCTGGAAAAAAATTTGCTTCTCTGCCGCCTGGATGGCCGGAGAAGACGGTTGTAACCACCGTCGCCGGCTCTGCAATTATGCTAGGGTTTCTGGTCCAGTCATCGTCCATGTGTGCGCTTGCATGGCTAATCCATTGGCTGATGCGCGCTTGACCTTGCCTTGTGTGTTTGACCGCTTATGTGGCTGCCACATCATTTAATGATGTGCAGCGTTTTGATGAGCGCTTTTTGTCCTTGCTAGCGCGCGTTCGATCCTTGGCTCGTGTGCTTCTCAATTTTATTTGATTTTTCTCATTTGACCTAGCGTGCACGTGTCAATCCTTCGCTATGCATGTTTTCTGATTTAATTGTTGATTTATCATGTGACCTGGCTGGCATGAGTTCGAATCTGGTTGTGTACATGTTGCTAATCTCATTCAAACTTTATTTTCCCTCCATTGCCATTTTATTTCATAATATTTCATTCAACTTTCAAAAATCATAAAAAATAGTAGGATGATCCAATTTGATCCTAATTTTTTTTTTTTACATTCTTGTTTTGATGTCTAGTTTTTTTTAGCATTTATTTCAAGAATTGTTTGGTGCTGGATTTTAAATTGTGAATTTGTGATTGAACATGGTGCCATATTGATATGTTGCATTCATTTGATTGTAAAATGCTCATTGTTGATCCAATTGATTTGAAATTTGGCATGCTTGATCCTAACATGTGATATGATTTTTTGGCTTTGGTTTGATATTTTTATCATATGCCATCACTGTTTTGGACACATGAACATATGTTGTGACAATTTGTGTCACATTTTAGATGTTGCATTTGTGCATTTTCATTTGCCTATCATTTGACCTCTTCTGGATCTGATTTTTTGCATGATGTATGTTCATAACATGTTGAATTCACATAAATATTTTCATGATCATTGGATGCTTTTCTGTTTTAATTTGGATTTTCTAATTTGGATGTCCAACTTTGTGCATATTGCTTGCCTTTGCTTTACCTTGATCATTTGATGGCTTTGCCTTATGAATTGGTTTTGGTCCTTTTGAGGACTCTTTCTTGTTTGATTGAATGTGCTTCATGTGAAATATTGACTTCTGTTTTGGTCATTTGACATGCTTTTGAACCTAGTCTTTGCACTAGTTTGTTTTGTACATACTAATTGTGCTTTGTGTTTCAGGTTTGAGCATTTAGCTTTAATGGTTGGTGTGGCCTCATTATTTGAGATACAAATTGATTTGACTACTAATTCTTGTTGTCTTATAGGTCAATTGATGTGATGAACTCACTTGAGTGCTTGCACTTATGACTTGCACTGTGTAGATATTGGATAGTTTCACTATGTGTTTTCTGATCGGTTGTCTGAGATATTAACTGGTTAGCTTTTGTACAGGTACATTAGTCGCTTGCTAGATCTTGCTTGAGCTTTGCTTTGGATTGTGGTTGATGCACCACTGAGGTAGTTTAGCCTTCTTAAACCATGTAGTCTGGAAGTCCTGTCACCTTTTTGGCAGGCATTTGGCTGAAGTCCCCCTTATGAGGCTCTGATTGTGTTTGTTTATATTTGTGCCAAAGACCTCCAAGTGAGGCATGTTACTTGATAAGACCTCCAATTGAGGCAATTGACAGATAGAAGGGACTAGTAGCCAGTCCCCTGTTATTTACTGAGTCGTTCATTATGCTCGCACTACGTGTTGATGCTTTAGAACATGTACCCAAGATCTCTATATAGAGTCAGTCAAGTGGAATAGGGTCCCTCTTTCTGGATCCCCACGCTTTCATTGTCATTGAGCTCACCCAGGCCAGGGTTAAGAGCATGAGGTCTCATCCTCATTACCTTTTGATCTGCTCACCCTAACTCTCAATGTTAGTGGTTAAAAGCTTCTGTTTACCCCTACAGTTTTGGCTTGTTTGTCGAGGTTGATATGACCCCTCTTGACTAAAGCCCAACCGTTTGTTTGAGCCTCTTGTATGTATATAGTGTGTGACGCTTGATCATTTGTGATTGGTGTTTATTTGCTGTTTGAGCTTACTTGCTTCCTGTGTGAGTTAGATGCATGATTAGAGATCTCAACTTAGGGATTGTGGATTGCATGACAACTATTAGGCTCGAGTTAGTCTCCCTTTTAGTTTTTTGTTTCCCTGGTCTCTGGTTAGGAGAGAGTTTCTCCCCTGTTAAGGGGAACTACGTCGCCCTGATTCTCATACCAGATGAGATACGTAGGCAGGAGATCGAGCGAGATCTCTCCGGGCAACCTTTTTTTCTTTTTTGTGTGTGTTTTGCTTGACGACTATTAGGCTCGAGTTCCAGACTCCCTATTAGTTTGTCAATCTGATAACCTTTTTCTTTGGTGTTCGCTGGTTAGCGTGTGCTATTGTTTGGAGTCGGATATAAGTCCATCTATTGGAATTCTGTTTCCTGTTTGTTTTGAGGAGTCGGATATAAGTCCATCTATTGGCATTCTGTTTCCTTGTGTTTGTTTGTTTGGAGTCGGATGTAAGTCCATGGATTGGCATTCTGTTTCCTGTTGAGTGTTTCTTTTGACGTCTCAGCGTCTCTTTTTCGTGTTTTGTTTCGGCGTGCGTTAGCCGAGCTACGAGTGCTCTGATTCTTACTCTGGATAGAGAAGATACGTAGGCATAGGATGCGATGTCCTAGCGAGCATGTTTCCATTTCCCCGAACTACGTTGACTCTGATGTTTGTTTTTGACAAACTATGTAGGCCCAGGATGCGACATCCTGCCGAGTCCCCTTTCCTCCATCTTCTTTCACCTGTTTTCTTATTCCAGTGTGTGCATTTCTTTGAGCAGTTTATTAGCAACCTTTTCCTATTCTTTTGAGCATGGATCCCGTCGAGTACGGCGGACGTGAGGGGTGATAATACCTTCCCCTTGCGTAACCGACTCCCGTACCTTGTAATCTCTGGTCGTAAGACCGTTCCTTTTCCCTTTCTTAGGTTAGTCCTGCGCTCCCTTTCCGTCATAGGATGAATAGCGTCGGTGGCGGCTCTGTAAACCTGTTTTTTTTCTGCCGGTTGTTTTTCGCGTTGCGACACTCGTAGCAATTGATTACTTCACCAAGTGGGTTGAAGCAGCATCGTATGCAAATGTGACCAGGCAGGTGGTCGTGAAGTTTATCAAGAATCAACTGATATGCCGTTATGGTGTGCCAGATAAGATCATTACTGATAATGGATCTAACTTGAATAACAAAATGATGAAAGAGTTGTGTAGTAAGTTCAAGATCGCGCATCATAATTCTTCTCCTTATAGACCCAAGATGAATGGGGTTGTTGAAGCTGCTAATAAGAATATCAAGAAGATTATCCAGAAGATGGTTGTCACGTACAAGGATTGGCATGAGATGTTGCCATTTGCTTTACATGGATATCGTACGTCTGTCCGCACTTCAATAGGAGAAACCCCTTTCTCTCTTGTTTATGGCATGGAGGTTGTACTCCCAGTAGAGGTGGAGATCCCATCAATGAGAGTCTTGATGGAGGCGAAGTTAACTGATGCTGAATGGGTTCAGAGTCGTTATGACCAGCTGAATTTGATAGAAGAGAAGAGATTGACCGCCATGTGCCACGGTCAGTTATATCAACAAAGAATGAAGAAAGCTTTTGATAAGAAGGTCAAGCCTCTTGTGTTCCGAGAAGGTGACCTTGTGCTCAAGAAAGTCTTGTCTTTCACGCCCGATTCCAGGGGCAAGTGGACTCCAAACTATGAAGGTCCATATGTTGTTAAGAGAGCCTTTTCAGGCGGTGCTTTGATGCTTACAACTATGGATGGGGAGGATTTCACTCGTCCTGTGAATTCAGATGCAGTCAAGAAATACTTCGCCTAAAAATAAAAACAGAATAGCTCGCTAAGTTGAAAACTCGAAAGGGCGGCTTAGGCAAAAATGAGCGTCTCGGTGGATTGAAAACCCGAAAGGGCGGTCCAGACAAAAGTTAGAGACATGAAAAAAGATGAATATTTGTATCCCGCTAGATTGAGTACCTCATCCTGGGGCAATTTAGGCAAAATTAGGGATTTGGCAAGTAATTGCATCCTGACAAGACTTTGTTCTCCAACTGTCATCCGTCGAAAATTCTTACTCATTCGTCATCAACCGAAGCTTCGAATACATCGAATTCAGAATTGGTGGAGAAATGGTCATTATGTTTAATGTAGCCCTTTTCCAATATATATCACCAATTTCAAATTTGTAAAGATCTATGGAGTCTTGCCATTTGCAGACTACCATTCCATCAAATAAATTTGAGCCTTTTATCCAATTGTTTGCACTCTTATTTGTTCCTATTCAACAAATGTTTCGCATGTTTTAAATTGAGAAAATATCATTGTTTTGAATAAACGAATTTTTCATAACTTGTTTTTAAACAAAGTGAACATTCACAATGACAAAAAGATACTTAGGAGATCCTCAGTGCTCTCCAAGGATGGTATGATCTCCAACAGGGTAAGACATTTGTTCATATTCCTGGCATGACTGTATCTTCTTCTTCCGGAGCCTTTTTGTGGTTTATCCTACTGAGTGGAATGCTTGATGAGATATTCACCACTCTCCCCTTTAGCGGAGTAGCAGTCTTTCCTCCTCAGCAGATGTGACTCCTTGGTTGGTACGGTACTTGGTGGTTGACCCCCAGAATCCCTTTACCTCCTCGGATAGATTCCCCAGTAAAGTTGCTTATGCGGCAGATTTTATCTATGCAATGAAGTCCTTTCCCCAGCTGGAATGACCGATCATTCATCCCCTGCAGAGATTTTGTTGCTTCCTGGTATTTCTGATCCCCGGCAGATTGGATACTCTCTAGTGAATCTGGCTTTCTCTCTTGAGATGTAGTACCGGATGTTTGTACTCCTTGGAGCTGTTTGTGTTAGAAATGTCTGTCTGTCAGCATTCATCATACATAAATCACGCATGTGTGCATATAATTTTCAAACATTCAGATATTCATATTACATTTTTGCCATATATCTTTGTTTCTTATTCCTCTGCTAGTTGGTAATACATTCCCCAAGCAGATGTTGGTGTCTGATCCCTCAATGTAGAGTCAGCCCATTAAGCAGAAAGTGTTTATCTTTCCTTCCGCATTCCCCACTGAGTTGTATCCTCGTGGACGGCAGTTGTTTTCGTTTCATCCCATCACATATATTGGGATGGGTTCCCTTATTGAGTTATATCCTCACTGGGGCGAGTCTTGATTCAGTTTGCCTCTTTGGTTTGATCCTAAATTGGCCTCTTGTGACTGCTTCCTTTGTTTCTCCGTGGTATAAATGAATAATTGCTCAGTAATCGGTAATCATTCATCTTATCCACGGCGGAGTCTGTGGTTTTCTACCCTTATACCAGTAGTTGTAAACCCTATTTTCTCCCCTTTGCAGAGTTAACCTTTTTGTTCATCCTAGTTGATGACGGTTACTTTTCCGTGGTTTTCTACCCAGTATCCGGTAGATGTAATCCCCTCCTTGACGGTTATCATTATCCAATATTCGGTGTTGATATTCCCCTTTTTCTTGGATAATTGCTCTGATTAGGCAATTTTTATCCCCAGCGAGTCATCTTTCATACCGGTTGCCGGTAATGTTTGTTGCTCCCCTTGAATGGTCATCATTATATATCTAGTTTCGGTATCCCGATGCCTTTCTTTGTCGGTCGATTTATCCTTTATTAACCCAGTAACCGGTTGTGGATAATCTTCCATGCGAGTATATTATCTACATTCTGACGGTAATAGATAATATATCTCATGCACTCTTTGGTCGAAGCTTTTTGTTCTTCCCCAGTTGAGTAAGATTCGTATCCCTATTTTGGAATCGAATGTTCATCCCATAATCGAGTTTGCTTTTTGCCCTCTTTTCGGATGATGAGTGTTTTGGGAATATTCCCCAGTTCACGGTTTGGTTGGTCACCTATTATATGCCCAGTAACCAGCATCCCTGGTGTTCCTTCCTTCTGCTCCCTATTATGACTTTTTGTCCCCTGTGGAGTCAGATTTTCCTGAGTTGAGATATACCTTTTAGGTCTTCCTCAGATGATTTGGTCGATTGATATCTATCACCCTTATACCGGTCTTAGATATTCATTCTTCCCGAGCGTGTTGTTCTCTCACCCTTATACCAGTGTTCAGACCACGCGTCTCTTTGAGCTTATTACCCAGTAACCGGTAATACCTCATCCCCTTGCTTCCCCAGGAGAGTGCTGTTGGGATCTTCCTCAGCTGAGTCCTTAGTGGACATCCTCGCCTAAGTCCGGATTTTTATCCGAAGTATCCATTGTGGATAATTTTGGCTGTATTGGCATATTCCCCAATACGGACGTCTTCGAGTCAGCGCGAGTCTTTCCATTGGATTTATTCCATTTGGAATTCTGTTCCCCAAGCTTTGAGTCGTGACCTGCTCACGCGTTTTCATCCCTTTACTCCCCGTTAGAGTCTCTGCCCCATAGAATGAATTATTCATGAGAATTGTTAATTCTTCTCCTAATCTTTGCCTTTGTGGACACATACCCCCACTGAGTGTTACCACTTGCATGCATACATCGGCATCATGAGGTTTCTTAGGGACCAAAATTCGTCTCTTTGTTATTATTTAAGCCCATTCTACCCCGTCGAGACGAAGATTTTAACCTTCATTTCTCCGGTTAGAATGACCTTAAATAGGGGCATCTGTAAGACCCCAATTTTGTCCCTAAGATCCCTCATGGCATCATAACATTGCATTTGGCATTGCCTCAAGGATCATAAGCATCTTGGTTCCCCTTGCCTTTGGGTGGGACTCCTTGTGAGTGGTTTGAGATCACCAATCATGTTTGAATTGTATATCATTGCTTTTCTTATTTTGTTTACTAACCAAAAGCACAAAATATGTCACTAACATCTTTTGTTTGTAGCTTGAGCCATCACAAGGTCAAGAGCTTCAAAGAGATCACTTATGCAATGGTAAGGTCAAAAGGAGATGATAGCAAGCATGGTAATGGTTCCCAAAGCTATCATCCATCAAGTATGCCTCCTTAGCACCTCAATTCATCATTTTGATCAAAGCAAGTCAAGGGGTTTGAGGTTTGTTCCCTAAGGAAACCCTAATTCATATGTGCACCACAATACCTTGCTCTTGAAGCAACCTCAGCCCATGATCAAATAAAATCAAGGGAAGTTCTTTAATTCATACTTTCATGCATATTTGAACTTATTTGAGTGTCCTCAATCATCAACTCATCAAGATATGGGTCATGGACTTGAGAAGTTGAGCAGTCAATTCATCTGACTATTTTGAAATGCATTGAGACCTAACTTTTTATGTGTTGGTCAAATGGAGAAGGTTCCAAAAGAAAAAATGTTCTTAAGGACAATATGAACAACTTTCATGTTCATCAAAAATTTATTTGAAGCTTGGAAGGCCATCTCCCATTCTAATACATTATAGGTCATTTTTACTGAAACCCTAATTTTGGGTCAACTTACCAAGAACATAACTCATTCATTATTTATGATTTTGAGGTGGGGTCAAATGCATTGGAAAGCTTAAGATGTCTACTTAAAATGTTATGTTGAACAAAATTTCAAAATCTCAAAGGAAATCCATGTGATAATGCAAGACATTATAGGTCCTTTTGGGCCAAATGCATTAAAAGTCAAAAAAGTCCAACTTCAAGTGCCCATAACTTCTTCATAAAAAATCCAAATGATGCAACATTTAAGTCCATTTTGATTGTCTTGAAAAGATCTACAACTTTGATGTTGGAGGCTTTTTCATTTTATGCTTGCATCCTCAAAACAGAGGGGCTTGAAAATTGGCCAAATTTGGAAACCTTGCTTTGACATGTCATGCACCTTGCACTTTAAACTCAAATTTCATAAATTTTCACACTTCAAATGGATTTTTGCCCAACATAACATTTGTTCCTTACATCAAGACCTTTCCAACCATTACTCACATGACTATATTTGGATTTGGCAAATGGCACTTTCGAAGAAGGGAATATTTTGGTGCATTTATGGAAATTTGATTCAAACTCATTGCACACTCCAATTACCTCACATTTGCACGTCCATTTCAGATCAAATTGATTTCAGCTTGCCATTACAATAAGATTTGGGCCCTCCATGCGCCTGTACAGGACCATGCATGGAGGCCCTCTTCATGCATGCACACGAGAATTCACCTTGTTTGCCTTGCCATTTGCTATAAATAAGTGTGCTCAGCTCCACTATTCTTGAACCTGATTCAACCTGAAATGCTGCAGAATTCTCTCCATAGCCATCACTAAAGGAATTTCAATTTTTCTTCTAAAATTTCAGATATGAATTTCAACTTCCTTGGTTGATTTTCAGACCTATAATTCCTCAGCCTTGTTTCCTCTTCATCACTAGATATCATTGCAAGCTTTGGTTGTGAAGAATCGTGCTTACAAGACCTGCATTTCAAAGGTGGATAACATAACTTTTTCTCTTCGAAACTCTTTGATCCTTGCTTATTTCTTGTGTTCCTTGGTCTGGCTGAAGTCCTCTCAATAGAGGCATTTGATTTGTGCTTTCAATTTTCCAAAAACATGAAGTTCATGATGAACACCATCATACTTCCAGCTTTGATTTCTCCATTTATAGGGATTTAGAGTGGAAGTGCATGGTATAGGAGTGATGTACATCACTTCCTCTTTCGATTGGTATATAGATCGCTCCATTTGGTTGAGTTTGCCATGTCTGGAATTCTCACCGGAACTGGAGGTCTCACTGGAGAAGAAGGTGGCTCCGGTGGCCGTCCCAACTCCAGATCAAATCTGGACCGTGTGATCTCTTTTCCAGATCTAATCTGGACCTTCAGTTGTTATGACTTTTTTTAATGCACCCTGCACTTCAGTTGACTAGTGTGTTTGATACGCGCGCGCCTGTGAGCCATCTGATGTGCCACATCATTTAATGAATCTCATCCAACGCGCCAGGCTTTTTCTGATTTTATTAATTTCCATTTTATTTTCTTTAATTCCATTTTATTTCAAAAATCAATATCTCTCTCATTTTTAATCCAAAAATTATGGGACCAATTGCATTGGTCTCCAAATAATTTCTAGTTTCTATTTCTGATTTTTAATATTTTTTAATTTATCATTTGATATTTTTTGTGAATTTTCTCTTTGTCAATTAGGTTATTTTTATTCATTTTTAATTGATTAAAAATAGTTTCTGACTTTTAAAAATGCTGAAATTTTTTATTAAACATTGTTTGACCTTGTTGGACTTGGGATAAATTACTTGGACCTTTCAAGGTTGATTTGAAGTAATTTTGAAGTTTGACCTTTCCATTATTTTTAATTCAAGTTTATTTTTAATATTAAAGATGCCAAAAATATTATGCTTATTGTTTGATCTCCAATCTTCATCTCATTTCTGATTTATCATTGTTTGACTTTGACTTTCAATGTCATTTGGTCAATACATATGGATTGGTATATATTATTTCATCTTATGCATTTTGGTCTTTCCATTTCCATGATCCATTCTCCATCTCCTTCTTCTTCTTCTTCTTCTTTCTTTTTGATCAATGAGTTGAAGGTTGATAAGTTAGCATTGATTAGGGAGACTTAATCTTCCTTGATTCAAATCTAATTCATCTTGATCAATTGATCAAGTGAATGGCTTTGCATTAAGGATAGGTTGTTTTCTAAATCATGCAAAAGGCTTAAACCAATACAAGATCATTTCTCATCTTCTTTTTGGCATGGCAAGTTGATGGAGTTTGATTCACTAATCAAGACCTCTAACTTGTGTTGTTGCCTACATTATTATTGACCGGCCTCAGATAGTTGTGACTTCTACATAAGTCCAATTACGATTGCTTACCATAGCGCTAAATTTGCCTTATGGCACACTAACTACTAACACTAACCATTAACCATTAACATTTACTTTATGCACTTTACTTTTATGCAATTTACTATTCTTGTACATATTATCCATTTGCTTTTCTCTTTGCTCACTTGAGCACATGTTTATGTTAATGCCATTTGTCTTTTGCTCACTTGAGCACATAATTGTGTATATATTATTATGCTTGTGTTTTGTTTTGATTGTTGTGAACCAAATGCAAAGAAATGGACTTAGTTTCTAGGACTTTCCCTATGCAAAGAAATGGAGAATTGGACTTAGATTCTAGGACTTTCCTTATGCAAAATTGGAGTAAATGGACCTTAATGATGAAGATGGGTTAGAAGGACCAAATCTCTAAACTCACTCTTGTCCATTCTTGATTTACTTCATGGAACTTTTGATGTGTGTGCTTTTGTGCTAGGGGATTCTTTGAGCTTAATTGAAGGACCATTGCCATGTTCATCCAAAGTGAAAGATACAAGACACATTGAGGATCTCTTAAGAGACTTGTTTGATTGCTTATGCTTTGTGATTTGCTTATTCCAAAGGATGGGAGCTACTTGGATCATCAATATGATCTCAAGAGAGGAACTCCATTGTGGTTTTATTTCTTTATCCCTCATCTTTTGCTTTCCTTAGGACTTAGCCATTCTTCTTCTTCTCTCCATTCTAACCCAAGCCAAAACCTTTTGTGTAAACATTTAACTATTGTTTTCAAACATTAGAAACCTAAGCCTTATGCTTTTGATTTTCAAACTTTCTTTTCATAACACTTATTTTGAATTGAACCTTTAAGTCAACTTTGACCATTTTTGTATATACTTCTAATTGGTAAATATAACCCATTCAAATTTCTTTTTGTGGTTCCAATGGCCACTTTCTTAATCAAATTTTCCATAACCTTTAGTTATTAGGTTTGAGTTATCTTTGTGGTAGATGTAATACTCACCTATATCCTTAGTGATGGACAATGAGTCTTCCATGCTTATTATAGGGTTAACCCCTCACTAACATGTTGAAGCTATCCTCACATGGTGGATTTGTGGTTTTCTTGAGTTTTCTCCCTTTGAAAACAAAAGACCTTAAGGCTTTTGGACCAATCAATTCACCAACTCGTTTTGAAATTTTTACCCCGAACTACGAGGTTTTGATTCTAATCTTTTTATAAGATAGTACGTAGGCAATGGGTTTATCCATCCAAACACAAAATGTAAATAAACTTGTATATTCTTTCCTCATCTCTCCAATCATGTTTGCACAAACAAAATTTTCACAAGACAACAACCTTTACAACGAGTATGAAAAGGGCTCCCTAGGAGTACCTAGGATGTTTTGGGTGCCTAACACCTTCCCATTGCATAACCAACCCCCTTACCCAGATCTCTGTTTCTTTTACTAGTTTTTGTTAAAACTATTAGGTTTTTGTTCGCTTTCTAACCATTTCTTTGGATAAATAGAAGTGTGGTGGCGACTCGACTTGTATGATTTACCTTGGATTTAGTCAATATCTCTAATGGTAACAAATACCCCGCTACAGTACTGAATGATAATCTTCAATTGGTTGGTGATCCAAATGGTCAGCCAAGATACTACCTTTGATCGCTTTCTGAGATCGGTATTCGATATCATACTTTGATAATAGCATCTGCCAATGGGCAATCCTCCCAATTAAAGTAGGCTTCTCAAATATATACTTGATTGGATCCATTTTGGATATCAACCAAGTGGTATGATTCAACATATACTGGCGCAGACGCTTAGCAGCCCAAGCCAATGCGCAACAAGTTTTCTCAAGCATTGAATACCGAGTCTCACAGTCGGTGAACTTCTTACTAAGGTAGTAAATTGTAAATTCTTCCTTTCCAGTCTCGTCTTGCTGACTAAGAACATAACCCATACTATCTTCGAGCACAGTCAGATACATGATCAACGGTCTTCCTTCAACAGGTGGAGACAAAATAGGAGGCTGAAGCATATATTCCTTGATACTATCAAATGCTTTCTGGCAATCTTCGGTCCAATCATAAGCCTAATCTTTCCGAAGAAGCTTGAATATAGGCGCACATGTGGCAGTCATGTGGGAAATAAATCTGGAAATATAATTCAAGCGGCCGAGAAAACCTCTGACTTGCTTCTCATTTTTGGGCGCAGGCATCTCTTGTATTTCTTTGACCTTGGCAGGATCAACTTCAATACCCTTCTCACTGACAATAAAGCCCAACAACTTACCAGAACGAACACCAAAAGTACACTTATTGGGATTCAAGCGGAGTTTATACTTCCTCAAACGTTGGAATAGCTTCAACAAATGCTCAACATGTTCCTCTTCATAAATTGATTTAGCAATCATGTCATCGACATAAACTTCAATCTCTTTATGCATCATATCATGAAAAATATAGTCATTGCTCTATGGTAAGTTGCACCAGCATTCTTTAGAGCGAAAGGCATCACTCTATAACATAATGTTCCCCAGGGTGTAATGAATGTGGTCTTCTCCATATCTTTAGGTGCCATTTTGATCTGATTATATCCGGAAAATCCATCCATAAATGAAAAGACTTTGAATTTAGCAGTATTGTCTACCAACATATCAATGTGTGGCAGAGGGAAATCATCTTTCGGACTGGCTTTATTCAAATCTCTATAGTCAACACACATGCGGACTTTTCCATCTTTCTTCGGCACTGGCACAATATTGGATACCCATTGCGGGTACTCAGCGGTCACAAGGAAACCGACATCAATCTGCTTTTACACTTCCTCTTTCATCTTCACAGCCATATCAGGATGCGTTCTTCTCAACGTCCGCTTGACTGGCGAGCATTCTGGCTTCAGCGGCAATCTATGCTCCACAATCGCAGAATCCAACCCAGGCATATCTTGATAGGACCAAGCAAGCACATCTGAATACTCTCGAAGAAGTTCAATCAACCCTTTCTTAGGATCTGGACATAGTCGAGACCCAATCTTGACTTCCTTCACATCATCCTAGGAACCCAAGTTGACTAGCTCAATATGCTCTTCAAACGGCTGAATAATCTTTTCATATTGCTCAAGAAGACGAGACAATTCATCACTCACTTCTACATCACTTTCCTCCTCGACCTCAAACACAGGGAATTCAAAATTTAGAGAAGGAGAAGGATCATTGTATTCAATGGGGTTAGGAACCAACCTGCATAATGATTTGATATTTTGATTTTAGAGAAGTGAATTTGTGACCAAATATTATGCAGATGGACAATTATATTGTTTATTTATGTTTTTTGTGATTACCATTTTCAGAATAAAGCGAAAAGTAAAATAAACATCAAAGATGTGGATGAATATAATTAATTTTATTGATGATCAATTTAAAATGCCCAAACAATGTTCACTTCTCCCTTAGGCATAGGAGAAGGATTTTTAAAATAAAAAAGCAATTACTTAGATCGATGCAAAATAACAGGAATATCAATGGCAGTCCAATTGTTGCATGTCCTTCCATGCGTTACAAAGTTGGTGCAGTCTTCCTCTTCGCTATCCTCTAGCACAGCAGCTAAGTGTTTCTCATTTCCATGAATGAACCCTCCGCTACGAAGTTGAGTTGCATATCTTTAGATCTAACAGTTGATGAGCCTTTCTGGAACCCCAAACCGGTTCTGCCTTTATTGTCGGAGACCGCTACCATGCGCCCCCACTTATCAACAGGACCTTCTTCAACGATCTTCTGAGCATCTTTCAACGAGGACATAGGTGCCCCAACTCTCTCATCAGTAGCAATAGACATAGCTTAGAACGGAGTTCCAACCTCATCCTAAGCTTCAACATACGAGAAAGATGACAGATGGCTAACCAATAGCGCTTTCTCTCCTCCCACAATCACCAACTTGCCATTCTTGACAAATTTGAGCTTCTGGTGCAGAGTAGAGGTAATAGCCCCTGCCTCATGAATCCATGGCCTTCCCAGTAAACAGTTGTAGGCCGGGTGGATATCCATTACTTGAAAAGTAATCTGAAAATCACTCAGACCTATCTTGACTGGAAGGTCCACTTCACCAATAACCGTTTTGCGCGAGCCATCGAAGGCTTTGACAATTACCCCACTATACCTCATGGGCGCTCCTTAGTAAGATAACTTCGACAAAGTTGACTTCGGAAGCATGTTGAGTGACGAACCGGTGTCAACTAGAACATTTGAAAAAGCATCTTCCTTACAGTTCATCGAAATATGCAAAGCCAGATTATGATTTCTTCCCGGCTCAGGGAGTTCTACATCACAGAAGCTCAAATTATTACATTAAGTGATGTTAGCCACAATGTGATCGAACTGATCCACAATAACATCTTGCTCTACGTACGCTTATTCAAGAACTCTTTGTAGTGCTTCTCTGTGCGCTTCAGAATTCAAAAGCAGAGACAACACTGAAATTTTTAAGGGGGTATGGAGCAGCTGCTCAACCACATTAAATTCACTCCTTTTGATCAATCAGAGTACCTCATCATCATCATTGGTTTTTAAGTTGCTGGATTCACCAGACTTATCCTTTGAACAACCAACCGGATCTACATTAGGTACCTCCATTTTCTTTCCAACAATCATTTATTCTTTACTTTCTGGGACGACTGGCCCAAACACTCGACCACTTCGGGTGACCTTCGTAACATCAGCAATGCTCACCACTGAACTAGTCGTAAGTAAAGGGACCTCTTGACCATTCTTCATCATTGTGGCATTATACTGGTATGGTACAGCCTTAATAGATGAATACGGGACTGGGCCTGCTAACCGTATTACCAACGACGATACTGATCTTTAACTGACATTCTTGCTATTGCTGCTATCATACTGAATTATCAACCGCTCTTGTTGCTTGAAAATGGGCACTATGACATTGACATCGTCATCTACATGACAGGATTGAACAATCTGGATCATGCCTTCATCCATCAGACGCTGGATGTCCCTTTTCACTACATCACACCCTCTTGGGTTCATGCTACAAACAACACAACCATCATGGTCATGTTCGCAATCATTCACCATATAGATATCCTTGTGCATCTGCACCAAGGATCTTCGGATAAACCGGACATCAAAAACCTTGAATTCTCTAGGACAACCGTCCACCTTATTCACTGAAGTGTTCCCATGAGCGGGTAAAGGGTTAGCTTTCACATTTGGCGTGCGGTCCTTAAAGGACACCATACCACTCTTCATAAGCTTTTGAACCTCGTATTTCAATGGATAGTTGTTTTCAATATCATGTCCGGGTGCGCCTTGTTGAAAAGCACAACGAAGCTCAGGTTTATACCATCAGGGAAGTGGTTATGGAATCTGCGGTGGATTCCTCGGTTGAATCAAGTTCTTGAGAACTAGCGAGGGATACAGCTCTGCATACGACATAGGAATCGGGTCAAAAGAGACCTTGCTCCTCTCCAAATTTTGCTGATGATTGTTGTTGGTATTGTTGTTGTTGTAGGTGTTCGTTCTTTATTGCGGTTGTTGTTGTTGACGTTGATTTTGTTGTTGTAGTTGTTGAATTGGTGTTGCTTGCTGATTAGAAAATACCGGAATTACGGAAGATACTTGATGATGATGATGTTGACGGGGTGGTGGATTTCTTTTAATTTGAGGCCTCCTTTGCCTCCCACTGGAAATTGCATTTGTCTCACTGTCCTTCTTCTTGCTGAAACTACTGCCTTACCTCTTACTCGTTGACACCTCATCTCTTGAGAAACGTCCTTCACGGACTCCTTCTTCAAGTCTGATCCCCATGTTTACCATTTCGGTAAAATCACTGGGGGCACTAGCGATCATTAGTTCATAATAAAATGAACTCAGGGTTTTCAAGAAGATCTTTGTCATCTCTTTCTCCTCCAAAGGAGGAATGATCTAGGCGGCCAACTCCCTCCATCTCTGCGCATACTCTTTAAATGTCTCCTTGTCTTTATGAGACATGGACCTCAACTGGTCTCTATCTGGCGCCATGTCCACGTTATATTTGTATTGCTTCACAAAAGCCTCTCCCAAGTTGTTGAAAGTGCGGATGCTTGCACTATCCAACCCCATATACCAACGGAGTGCAGCACCAGTCAGGTTATCCTGGAAGTAGTGAATAAGCAATTAGTCATTATCTGTCTGAGTTGACATCTTGCGGGCATACATCACAAGATGACTGAGCGGACAAGAGTTCCCCTTATATTTTTCAAAGTTAGGCACTTTGAACTTCACCAGGATTTTTACATTGGGTACCAAGCATAATTCGGTAGCACTCTTCCCAAACAGATCTTTACCTCTCAGCGTCTTCAATTCCTTGCGCAACTCAAGAAATTGGTCTTTCATTTCGTCCATCTTTTCATAGACATCTGGACCCTCCGACGGCTCGGAATGATAGATGGTGTCCTCTACGCGAGGCAAGGTGTGCACAACTGGAGGTGGCACGAACATGGCCGGGCTAGATGCCGGCATAGAAGCAAAGGTAGGCGCAAAGCCTTCTGGCACAAAGTTGGGTGGCATTCCCCACGGGAATCCGGCAGGAAGGTTTGGTGCGAAGTGGGCGGTAGCTGCAGGCACGGTAGAGGTAACCACTTCTGAAGTCACAGTCCTCGTGGGAGGAGTTACAAGCGTTGGAGAAGCTTGACTCAGAGCAGCAAGAACTGACTCCATCATGGCAGTCAGTCGGGCGATCTCGTCCTTCAACTCTCTGTTCTCTTGCTCCAAATGTTCCATGATTTTCTGATGATTGGCTCTGGTATTGTACCGGTGAGTTATCTTGGCTAAAGCATAGAAGAAACACCAATCAGACACCTGACAAAAACCTGCTTATGCAAATGATGCATGAAATGCAATGCTTGATTATTTTTTTATTTCCAAGGAACTTACTATATCATTTGCAAATATATATATTTAAATGGCAATTGTAACAATTCGATATGACCAAAAAATCTCTTTTTATTTATATAAATTGGAAGGATTACACTGAGTACAATTTCAGAAACCAAAATAAGAAGATACAAGAGAAAAGGAGACTAGTCATCCTAAGGATCACTAACAACAATGTCAGAAGATCTGGCTGAAGGCGCGTACTTCCTTCGAATGCGACGGATCTAGGTCTCAAAAGAAGCCTTCATCAGAGTCTTCTCGAGGACAAGCTGGTCAACAATCTTCTTCCAAGCAACGGAAGGTTGAGGCATGCTAGAAGATGAAACCTCTGGCTCTCTCTGTCTCTTCGTCACTCGGTCTTCAAGTAGCTCAATCAGTGCATATTTGTCCTTAGACTCCAACTGCAACTCTTCATGCTTTTTGCTCAAAGCACGGAAACTCTCTTCCCACATATCCTTCTCTTGCTTCATCTTGACAAGCGCGTCTTCCAACTCCTCTACATCTTGGTTAGGGAGAGTTAATGGCTCAACCACAACCATAGACATAGGTCTTTCACAAGGATAAGGCATCTTCAACTCCATAGCTCTCTTCTTCACCCAAAGAGTGTAAGCTTCCAAAGCTACACAATTGCACAGACCAAGCTCGAATCTTCCTTTCCTATACACATTATGCCAAGCATGCACAATCTTCTGCTTCAAATGTTGGGGATCTTTACCCTCTTGATAGAAAATACCTTCTAACAACATGTTATTAGGTTTGTCTCTCAAGGGGAACCCAAGTTGATGACGAGCCAAAGCAGGATTGTAGTTGATTCCTCCTTGTGTACCAACGAAAGGCACATTAGAGAATTCACCACAACTATCAATAATCTCCACACTGCTTAAAGACGGATGATACCAAACTATATCATCATTAGTGAGAGACATAAGTCTCTGAGACCACCTTAGACATTGTTTGTTATCCACAAAAGCAGGTGTCTGAGGCAAGTGCAAAATAAACCACTTGTACAGAAGAGGAGTACAACAGACAATCGTTCCACCACCTTTAGAATTCCTTAGATGCAAAGAGAAATACATATCACCGAACAAAGTAGGCACATGATTCCCAATAAAGAAAAGTCTAATGGCTTTAACATCAACAGAACTGTCAATGTTAGGGAACAAAGTTAATCCATAGATGAGCAACACAAAGATAGCTTCAAAAACGTCCACACTACAAGCTTGAGCGAAAGTAGTAGCTTCCTTCATGAGGAAAACAGATGGCAACCCGAATAACCCTCCTTTCTTCACCCAATGAGCCTCTATCTCAGACTCCTTCAAGTGAAGAGCTTCAGCAATAATACTAGATCGGGGAATCTCCTTCAATCCACTAAAAGGCACTCTACTAGAAACAGGTATCCCCAAAAGATGAGAATACTCCTCCAAGGTAGGCACAAGCTGAAAAACTGGGAAAGTGAAACAATGGTAGAGAGGATCATAGAACTGCACCAATACACTTAAAAGTCCTTCAACCACATCAGCAGACAAGATGGACATAAGCTTCCCATGACGTTGTTTGAAGTCCAAGAGATCTAATACAAAAGATGCTAGCTTCCTTAACTCTTTCAAATTTGGACATCTGAAACTATACTTCTTAGTGTTCCTTCGTCCACAATCCGTGGTCTGAAAATATTTGCAAATGATACCTTAGTTCCTTGAAATTTTTGTGTGATGAATGTTATGATGCGCATGAATGCATGAATGCAAAAATCACAAATTAGGGATCACACACAAGGCAAACAAAAGTCAAGGGATGAATCAAGTTATTGTCAAGATCAATCATCCATTTTGGTGGATTATGGTTTTCACCTTATCAACACCCAAGTTCCATTGATATTGACAAGACTTGATTGGATCAACCAAGAATCAAGGGTTTGTTGCAAGTCACGAGCATGGAGTCTGGGTTAGAACCATCCCAAAGGAGTGAACTAAGGATAAAACATGTAGATCATGTTCTAAATAGTTCCCAGAGTCTTAGTTTCATCTATCGGATATTACAGGTTAAGATGACTGACTCATCGACCCATAATATTCTCAAGAGAAACTCTTCTGGGTGTAGTATCATGTAACAACTGTTATCAAGTCTACACTTGAACAGTTTCCGCACTACGTCCTAAATAGGCCAAGATGGGTTAAATGTTCTAAGGTCCTTAGCTTCTCAGACCCAATTAGAAATAGCAATGCCTAACCGTAAATACTTGTGTGACATTTCCAAATCCAAAGGAGTCTCCACTGAGCAAATGGATCTCAAGCCAACTTGTTAAGGACTACTCCACACAATTCGAACATGACTATACCATCCTCCTATTTTAATTTCACTCAAGTTCGGGTTAGAACTTATCTCACCACTCAGAGATCACCAAGCACAACAAGCAGATTATATCACACATACATATATAGAAACATCACATATATACAAATATATTCACATAAAAAGTAGGCAAAACCCACTGGAGACTACTCCCCAGCAGAGCCGCCACTTAATTTCTGTAGCGGGAAATTCATGATCATCAAGCTATTGACAAGCTAGAGATCAATTAACAAGAGTCGCCAGCTCGCTTTTATTGTTTCCAAGGGAAAAGGAAAAAAGTACGAACAAAACCCAAATAAAAACAAGTTTTCAAATAAAAACTAATAAAAGTCAGAGATCACGGGTAAGGGGGTTGGTTACATAGATGGAAGGTGTTAGCACCCAAAGTGTCCTAGGTACTTCTAGGGAGCCCTTTTTGTGTGCATATGTATTTTGTACAAAGTGATGTTTACAAACAAATAGAATGGGGGATGAGAAAAGAATTCATTAATTATACTTTTGTGTTTGACAAGACCTTCAGACTTGTGCCTACGTACCAACATAAAAATGAGGGATCAAAACCTCGTAGTTCGTGATACAAATTTCAAAATGGATGCATTGCTTTTAACAAAATTTAAGTTTGAAAGGCACAAAGGCCTAAAATGATTTGAATGAGTTAGTTCTTTTTGGCTTTTTTGAAAGTTTAAGTCAAGTATAGTTAAGTTTATTCACGAGTTTGATTTAAGAAAATAAGTTTAAAAATTCAATGGCATAAGGCCAAAGTTTCTATCCCTTTTTGCAAAAGTGGTCTAAGTTGAGAACAAAAATAGTTCACACAAAGAAGGTTTTGAAAATGGAGGGAGAGATTTTTTAAATTAAAGAAATGGGGAGAAGATGAAGAGACTATCCTATGTAAATATTTAAAAGTTTAGAGTTGAAAAGATCTGACCAAGTGGGTAGCAATCCAATAGACAAAAATGTCAATAGAAACCCAGAATTCCCTTGGACTTTTGAAATCAAGCAACACACAAATGCACAATTATATTATCTTGAAGATCAAGGCATCAAATAAAGATGGCCTCATCCAAGCTTATCCATTCCATGATCTTCTTCAAAATATCCCATGTAACATATGAATTCCATAAGTCACAGGTTCAAAATAACAGCTTCACAATGATCATGCTGCAGATGAACCTTAGAGAGATCTTCAAAGATGTATCAGATGAATTTCAAATTGTAAGCACTTGGTTCTTCAACAAGTTGGCATTGGCCAAGTCCTTTAGCTTAGGGAGGTTGCCTAGATTCTAAGTCCATTTTGCTCAAGATCAAGCCAACAGTCCACTCAAAAGTTTTTTAGTGTTTTTATGATTATTATGTACATTAATGGTCAAAGACCACATAAACAAGCAAAGTATATACAAAGAAAATATATCACACAATATGGTCCAAATGGACAAAGTGAAAATTACATTAGCATAAACAATTTGAATGATATGAACAATGGCAAATGAAATAAAGTGCTAGAAGTAAATTGCATTAAAGTAAAAGCTTGAATTTAAAAGTTAGTAGTTAGTAGGTTAGAAGTTAGTTTTGTTTTTCTTTTGCTTTTCAAGACATTCTTTGGAGAACACTCAGCCCACTTATCACAAGCATGGATCCTTGAACCAAAACATCTTCCAAAGGAAGGAAAGAAGGCCAAGTTTCCACGCAATACCATGAAAGAGGGGAGACTTACAATCTCACTAACTAGAATGCTTATGCCTTTTATGTGACAAATTTAGCGCTATGTTAAGTAATCGTAATTGGACTTATGTAGAAGTCACAACTATTTGAGGTCGGGCAATATAATTTTGGTGTTAATGCATATTAGAGACATAGTATAATTGACTATGCTCATGAAACATACCACATACAAAAAAGAATATGCAAAAGGTGTAGCCTAATCTCATCCATACTCATGGCAATTTTTCAATAAACTAGCATTAGGACTTAGAGATATCATAGGCCAAATGAAATGAATGAATTAAGAAGAGGAATGAGATGAAGTGGGAAGGGGATGAATGAGATCACAAATTGGTCAAAGGAGGACTTTTACCAAATTAATATCATTCATTCATTTTGGGAGATGGAATGTACATTCCATCAATCCCTGAAATCTAATGATATTAATTTGACAAAGTCAAATCAACCTTGACCAAAACCCAACAACAAACAAGCAAACTCAATCTAGTCAATACAAATGGTCAACAAAATTTAATTGGCATTTATTCAATTAAAAATAATAAAATAATGCATTTAAATCAAATATGTTTTGTCCAATTCCTAAAATCTCATCAAAACACCAAAGAAATGGCCATGATATTTATCATAGGTCAAGCAAGGTCAAAGGACCTTGGAGAAAATAATTTTAATTCAGAATATGAAAGAGAAAAATATTTGAAATTTTTTGGTGAAAGTCCCATATTTTTTGGATCAATATTAAATTTAATATGAATTATTGAAGAAAATGCAATTAAAACAAAAACTCAGAAATTCTAAATTACGTGGACCATCAGATGTCCCTCATTAATTGAGGTGGCAGATCAGAAGGTCCCTAGCGCGCTATCCACCATGTACCTTAGTCAGCGCGTGGCAAATATGGTATTCTAAATCAACGCTCAGAATTAGAACAAAACACATGGATCCTGTGGTTTAGATGCTAGCCAACTCATCGCCGGAGCCAAAGCTCGGTCATCTTCTTCGGTGGACCTCACCGGACTGGTCCACCATGAACCATCACCATAAAGAAAAATAAGGACATGATCTTAAAGAAAAAATGGCACTGAGCTCGAATCTGACCTCCATTCACTCCAATTCCAAGTATATTGAGAGGTACATGGAATTGAAATTTGAGGTACATGAACTGAGTTGCTTCGATTTGACCTCAAAGCAACTCAATCTTCTTGCCTACATTGGTAGGACTTCAGACAACCAAAGAATCAATAGAATTGAGCAAGAATTTGAGAGAATCGAAGAGTTCAAAATTTCTGAAAAATACCTTCGATGGAGGTCTAAACTCAACTAATCTTGATCTTGCTTGTGCTTGGACTCACTCCACTTGCTTGCAGGAGAAGGATTGAATGGTTTAGAAGCTATGGATTCCTGGAGAATTGAATTCCAAAATAGTGGAGATTCAAGCTCAAATTCAAGAGAATTTTTCAGGCTTATCCTTTGAGAATTGAGGGTTTGAAATGGGGGGTCAAAGTTGGCGCGATTGTGTGTGAAATTCTGAGCAATTGGAGCTCTATTTATAGCTGAAATGGTTGATAATTGCACACTCTCTATCAATTTCCAATTTTGGTAAATGGTGATGCAATGGTGCATGGGCGCGCATAGACCCATGAAATGATTGCTTGAGGTCCATAATTGAAGATCAAATGCTCTGAAGTAAGCTTGGATTGCAAGGCAAATGTACATTGATGTTTGAAGTTTGATCCATGCTAAGTGATGTCACCCTATTTAAGCCATGCGCAGCCTATGCATTTATTGTCCAAAATGAATAAATTTGAGCTCTTTGGAAAGGTGAGATCAAGAGGAACAACTTTCATGTTCAACACTTTTTCATTTGGAGCTTGGAACTTGGAGAAATTTGAGATGAAAGTTTGGAAATTGTTGACATATCAAAAAATTTCTAAGTGTCAAGCCATATGTCACAATATTCCACCTTGCTTAACTTTTTATGGGAGCTTCAAATGAGAAAAGTGTCTTCATCAAAGTTGCATCTCTCTCAATGAACTTAAAAATGGTCACAAATTTCATGTCATTTTGATTTGAAATGATAGAGTTATTCATTTTTGAAGTTTGAAAAAGTCACTTGATCAATGGTATAGGTCAAAAGTGACCTATAATGTAGTCTCATATCACATGCTCAAAAAATTTGAATTAGCTCCCACTCCAAACATAAACGTTGAAATAGACACTTTGAATTTGATCGTGCAACTTGGAAATATTTCATCTCATAAAAATTGAGCAAGTTATGGCCTTGGGAAGTTGACTTTCAAATTAGGGTTTAGACAAAATGACCTATAATGTTTCAACATAGAAAATTATTTTCCAAGCAAAACTAGCTCTAGGTATCAACATGAAAGTTGTTTGGAATGTTATTTAGAGTAAGTTTTCTCTTGGAATCATTTTCATATGGTGAAAATTGTAGGAGATAGGGTCTAGGGAGACCCAATTTTGATTAGATGAATCCATCTGGCTAACCACCATCAACCAACTTGCTAACTTCCAATTTTCTTGACCTTCTTGGCTCATGGTAGATCATATATGCATAAGATGATGAATTTTGAAGTGTCCATTGAGAAATTTGATCAATTGGTGAGATAGCTTGTTGGAGAAGTTACTCAAGATACCTAGTCAAATTAGGGTTTCCAAGGCAAATCACTCTCAAACTCTTGAAAAAAAACATGATCAATATAACATGTAGATGACATTGGGACTCATATATGATGCTCATAACCATTCTTGAATCAATTATTGGTTGTGCTCTTTGTTCATGAGGGTCTCAAAACCCTAGATGTGAATCTGATGAATCAATGAGATCATGCCCTTCCTACAAAAGAGTTAGGTAAATACAATGACATAATTTTGGTATTTTGGTTAGTAAAATGATAATACAAGTATGATATAATCACAAAGTGCTTGGTGATCTCTCCCAAAACAAACCCAATGAAAGAGGGGTAAGGAGGATGCGAAGACATGATCCCAATGCTAATGCTTATGATGGAATTGCATGAGGGATCTTAGGGTCAAAATTGGGGTCTTACAGACCCGATGTCTACTAGCACATTTGACAGAGCGTCCTCTTTCCAATTCATTGAGATATGTAGAGCCAAGTTATGATTTCAACCCTCCTCGGGGAGTTCTTCATCACAGAAACTGAGATTGCTACAGGAAGTGATGTTAGCTACAACATGATCAAACTGATCCACCGTAACATCATGTTCCACATAAGCTTGCTCAAGAACTTTCTGTAGCGCTTCTCTCTATGCTACTAAATTCATCAACAGAGACAGTAATGAGATCTTGGAGGGAGTTTGGAGCAGCTTCTCCACCATATTGAATTCACTCTTCTTGATCAGTCTGAGTACCTCATTATCATCATTAGGCTTCAAGCCGCTGGATTCACCAGACTGGCACTTTGAAGCACTAATAGATTCTACCACTGGTACATCAACTTTCTTGCTAACAGATACATCCTTTATGTTTTTTGGGAACACCTGCCCAAACACACGACCACTGACGGTCACCTTAGTAACATCAGTTATGCTCACAACTGAACTGGTCATAGGTAAAGGAACCTCTTGACCATTCTCCAACATAGTAGCATTGTACCGATATGGGACAGCCTTATCGGATGCATACGGGATTGGACCTGCTAACCGTGTAACCAACGACGATACCAATATATTGATGACGCTGTTACTATTGCTGCTATCATACTGAATAACCACTCTCTTGGGAGTCTTGAACATAAGGACTATAACATTGACATCGCCATCTACATGATGGGATTGAACAATCTGAATCAAGCCTTCATCCATCAACCTCTGGATGTCTCTCTTCACAACCATACAACCTTTGGGATTGACACTGCAAATAGCACAACCATCATGATCATGCTCACAATCGCTAACCAAGCAAATATCCTTGTGCATAGTCACCAATGACCTTCTTATGAAGCGTATATCAAATACTTTGAACTCTCCAGGACAACCGTCTACCATATTTATAGATGAATTCCCATGGGCAGGTAGTGGGTTAGCTTTGACATTGGGCGCACGGTCCTCAAAGGACATGATTCGACTCTTAACCAGCTTCTGGACTTCATACTTGAGGGGGTAGCAATTCTCAATATCATGACCAGGAGCTCCTTGATGAAAAGCACAGCGGAGTTTCAGTTGTACCACCATGGGAGTGGTTCAGGGATTTGAGGAGGATTTCTTGGTTGTAACAGATTCTTGAGAACCAACGATGGATACAATTTTGCGTACGTCATAGGAATTGGGTCAAAAGAGAATTTCTTCCTCTCAAAATTTGATTGTTGATGATTGTTGGTATTGTTGTTGTTGTAGGTGTTTGTTCGTTGCGGTGGTTATTATTGACGTTGTTGTTGAATTGGTGTTGACTGATTAGCTGAAAATACTGGGATTATTGATGATACTTGATGATGATGTTAACGGTTAATTTCTTCTTACATGAGGCCTCCTTTTCCTCCCCACAGAAACTGCATTAGCTTCACTCTCTTTCTTCTTACTGAAATTGTTGCCATATCTCTTTCTAGACGACACCTCCTCTTTGGATAACCGTACCTCTCGGACACCTTCTTCGAGCCTCATCCCCATGTTTACCATCTCGGTAAAATCATTGGGAGCACTGTCAATCATCCGCTCATAGTAAAATGAGCTCAGGGTCTTGAGAAAAAATTTGGTCATCTCCTTTTCTTCCAAAGGAGAGGTAATCTGAGCGGCAAGCTCTCTACATCTTTGTGCATACTCCTTGAATGTCTCCTTATCCTTCTGAGACAATGATCTCAAATGGTCTCTATCTGGATCCATGTCCACATTATACTTGTACTGCTTCACGAATGCTTCGCGTAAATCATTGAACGTGCGGATGCTTGCACTACCCAATCCCATGTACCACCTCAGAGTGGCCCCGGTCAAACTGTCTTGAAAATAATGGATCAACAACTGATCATTATCGGTTTGAGTAGACATCTTTCTGGCATACATCACTAAATGACTCAGTGGACAGGTATTCCCCTTGTACTTTTCAAAGTTAGGCACTTTGAACTTCACCGGGATTTTCACATTGGGAACCAAATAAAGTTCTGCATCACTCTTTCCAAACAGATCCTTACCCCTCAAAGTTTTCAACTCCTTACGCAGCTCGAAGAATTGATCGTTCATCTCATCCATCTTCTCATACACATCAGGGCCCTCAAACGGCTTAGAGTGATAGGTGGTGTCTTCTACACGGGGTAGAGTATGCACAACAGGCGGTGGCACAAACATGACGGGGATAGATGCCGGCATGGAAGCAAAAGTAGGCGCAAAGCCTTCAGGCACAATATTAGGCGGCATTCCCCATGGGAATCCAGCAGGCATGTTGGGTGCAAAGTGAGCGGCAGTTACAGGAATGGTAGAGGTAGCAACCTCGAAAATAATAGTCCTCTGAGGAGGAGGAGTTGCCGGTGTTGGAGAAGACTGGCTCTGAGCAGCTAGGACTGACTCTATCATGGCAGTCAGATGGGCAATCGCGTCCTTCATGTCTCTGCACTCTTGCTCTAGATGTTCCATGATTCTTGAGTGATTGGCGCAGGTATTATGTCGATGAGTCATCTTGGCTGAAGCGCAGAAGAAATACCAATAAGACATCTGGCGAAAGCGAAACCTGCTTATGCAAATGATGCATGAAATGGAATGCTTGATTGTTTTTATTTCCAAGGAACTTACTATATTATTTGCATATATATATATATATATATATATATATATATATATATATATATATATATATATATATATATATATATATATATATATATATATATATATATATATATTCAACAATATATCAACAATTTGATATGACCATAAAATCTCTTTTATTTATATAATTGGAAGGATTACACTGAGTACAATTTTAAAAACCAAAACAAAATACAAGAGAAAAGGAGACTAGCCATCCTAAGGATCCCTAACAACAACATCCGAAGATCTGGCTGCAGGCGCATACTTCCTTCGAATGCGTCGAATCTCGGTCTCAAAAGAAGCCTTCATCCGAGTCTTCTCGAGGCAAAGCTGATTGACAATCATCTTCCAAGCGACGGAAGGCTGAGGCATACTAGAGGAAGATGAAACCTCCGGCTCTCTCTGCCTTTTTGTCACTCGGTCTTCAAGTAGCTCAATAAGTGCATCTTTGTCCTTAGACTCAAGTTGCAACTCCTCATGCTTCATGCTCAAAGCATGGAAACGTTCTTCCAGTATATCCTTCTCTCGCTTCATCTTGGCGAGCGCGTCTTCCAAATCCTCTACATCTTGGTTAGGGAGATTTAATGGCTCAACCACAACCACAGACATAGGTCTTTCACAAGCCTAAGGCATCTTCAACTCCATAGCTCTCTTCTTCACCCAAAGAATGTAAGCTTCCAAAGCTACACAGTTGCACAGACCAAGCTCGGATCTTCCTTTCCTATGCACGTTATGCCAAGCATGCACAATCTTCTACTTCAAATGTTGGGGATCTTTATCCTCTTGATAGAAAATACCTTCTAACAAAGTGTTATTAGGTTTGTCTCTGAAGGGGAACCCAAGTTTATGACGAGTCAAAGTAGGGTTGTAGTTAATTCCTCCTCGTGTACCAATGAGAGGCACATTAGAGAATTCACCACAACAATCAATAATCTCCAAGCTGCTCAATGAAGGATCATACCAAACTATATTATAATTAGTGAGAGACGTAAGTCTCTGAGACCACCATAGACATTGTTTGTTCTCCACAAAAGCATGTGTCTGAGGCAAGTGCGAAATAAATCACTTATACATAAGAGGAATGCAACAGACAATAGTTCCACCACCCTTAGAATTCCTTATATGCAAAGAGAAGTACATATTTCCTAACAGAGTAGGCACATGATTCCCGATCAAGAAAATTCTAATGGCGTTAACATCAACAAAACTGTCAATGTTAGGGAACAAAGCTAATCCATAAATGAGTAACACAAAGATAACTTCAAAAGCGCCCACACTACCGGCTTGAGCAAAGGCATTAGCTTCTTTGATGAGGAATTCAGATGTCAACCCAAACAAACCTCCTTTCTTCGCACAATGAGCCTCTATGTCAGACTTCTTCAAATGAAGAGCTTCAGCAATAAGACAAGATCTAGAATCTCCTCCAATCCACTAAAAGGCACTTTGTTAGAAACATGTATTCCCAAGAGATGGGCATACTCCT
The DNA here is from genome assembly GCF_024323335.1 of Lathyrus oleraceus. NCBI lineage: Eukaryota > Viridiplantae > Streptophyta > Magnoliopsida > Fabales > Fabaceae > Lathyrus > Lathyrus oleraceus. Next base: position 216,700,767 of record NC_066581.1, on the reverse strand, counting down.
CCAACGTAGGCACGAGCTGATAATCAGGAAAAGTGAAGCAACGATAGAGAGGGTCATAAAATTGAACCAACACACTTAGAAGTCCTTCAATCACATCAGCAGACAAGATAGACAAAACCTTCCCATGGCGTTTTTTGAATTCCAAGCGATCTAATACAAAAGATGCTAGCTTCCTTAATTCTTTCAAGTCGGGACATCTGAAACTGTACTTCTTAGTGTTCCTTCGTCCACAATCCATGGTCTGAAAATATTTGCAAATAACACTTCAGTTCCTTGAAATTTTCGTGTGATGAATGTTATGATGAGCATGAATGCATGAATGCAACAATCACAAATAAGGGATCACACACAAGGCAAACAAACAAAGGTCAAGGGATGAATCAAGTCATTGTCAAGATCAATCATCCATTTTGGTGGATTATGGTTTTCTCCTTATCAACACCCAAGTTCCATTGATATTGACAAGACTTGATTGGATCAACCAAGAATCAAGGGTTTGTTGTGAGTCACGAGCATGGAGTCTAGGTAAGAACCATCCCAAAGGAGTGAACTAAGGATAAAAAACTTGTAGATCATGTTCTAAAAAGTTCCCAGAGTCTTAATTCCATCTATCGGATATTACAGGTTAGGATGATTGACTCATCAACCCATAATATTCTCAAGAGAAACTCGTCTGAGTGTAGTATCGCGTAACAACTGTTATCAAGTCTACACTTGGACAGTCTCTGCACTACGTCCTAAATAGGCCAAGAGGGGTTAAATGTTCTACGGTCCTCAGCTTCTCGGACCCCAAATCAAAGATAGTAATGCCTAACCACAAATACTTGTGTGACATTCCTAACTCCAAAAGGGTCTCCACTGAGTAGATATGTCTCAAGCCAACCTGTTAAGGACTACTCCACACAAGTCTAACATGACTATACCATCTTCCTATCTTAATTGCACTCAATTTCGGGTTAGAACTTATCTCAACACTCAGAGATCACCAAGCACAACAAGCATATTATATCATGCAAACAAATATACAAACATCAAATATACAATTATATACACACAAAAAAGTAGGCTAAACCCATTGGAGGCAACTCTCCAGCAAAGTCGCCACTTAATTTCTGTAGCGGTAAACTCATGACCTTCAAGCTATGGATAAGCTAGACATCAATTAAACCAGAGTCGCCACCGCGCTTTTATTGTTTCCAAAGGAAAAGGGAAAAGTACGAACAAAGCCCAAAGATAAGAAGTTTTCAAATCAAAACTAATAAAATGCCAGAGATTACAGGTAAGGGGGTTGGTTACACAAAGGGAAGGGGTTAGCGCCCAAAGTATCCTAGGTACTCCTAGGGAGCCCTTTCTTGTGTGCATATGTGTTTTTGTACAAATGATGTTTGCAAGTAAAACAGAGTGTGGGGATGAGAAAAGACTTCAATAATTATATTTTTGCATTTGACAAGACCTTCGGACTTGTGCCTACGTACCAACATAAAAATGAGGGATCAAAACCTCGTAGTTCGTGGTATCAATTTCAAAGTGAGTGCATTGCTTTTAACAAAAATTTAAGTTTAACAAAGGCACCAAAGGCCTAAAATGGTTTGGATGAGTGTTAGTTCTTTTTTCCTTTTTGAAATTTTAAGTCAAGTATAGTTAAGTTTATTTACAAGTTTGATTAAGAAAAAAGTTTGAAAATGCAATAGCATAAGGCCAAAGTTTCTAATTTTCAATATGGTCAAAGTTAAGAAAAAAAACAAACACAAGTAAAGAAGGTTTTAAAAGGAGTGATAGATTTGAAATTAAAGAAATGGGAAGGATATGAAGAGACTAATCCTAAGCAAAATTTAAAAGTTAAGAGTTAAAATGATCTGATTAATGGGCTACAATCCAATAGACAAGAATGTCATATAGAAACCCAAACTTCCCTTGGACTTTAGAGTCAAGCAACAATCAATATACAAATAGCAAGTTGAAGAGCAAGACATCAAATAAAGATATCCACATCCAAGCTTAGTAACCCCGTGATCTTCTTCAAGATTTCCCATGTATCCTCTGACTTTAAAGATGGCATTAGGCACAGGTTCAAAATAACAGCTTCACAATGATCATGTTACAAATGAACTCAAATAGATCTTCTATTTCTATATCAGATAAAAGTTCACTTCACAAGTATTTGGTTTCATGAAAGTTGGCATTGGCCAAGTCTTTTGCATAGGGAGTGTTGCCTAAATTCTAAGTCCAATAGTCTCAGATCAAACCAACAGTCCACACAAAATGTTTTTTAGGGGTTTTGTTCTTATTATGTACATTAAGGTCAAAAGACCACACAAACAAACAAGTATATACAAACACAAAATATGGTCCAAGTGGACAAAGGGAAAATGACATAAAAGTAAACAACTTGAATGGTATGAATAATGGCAAATGGATAAAGCTTAAAAATTAAAGTGCATAAAAGTAAATGACTTGAAATTAAATGTTAGTTGTTAGTTAATTAGAAGTTAATATTGTTTTTGCTTTGCTTTTGTTTAAGTCATTCTTTGGAGAACACTCAACCCACTTACCACAAGCATGGATCCTTGAACCAATACATCTTCCAAAGGAAGGGAAAAAGGCCAAGTTTCCCCACAATACCATGAAAGAGGGGAGACTTACAATCTCACTAACTAGAATGCTATGCTTTTTGTGTCAAAATTTAGCACTATGTTAAGCAATCGTAATTGGACTTATGTAGAAGTCACAGCTATTTGAGGTCGGGCAATATAATTTTGGTGTTAATGCATGTTAGATACCTAGTATAATGTACTATGCTCATGAAACATACCACACACAAAAATAATATGCAAAGTGGTGGTGGAGATATTATAGGTTGTAGAGATATTATAGGTTCATGACATGAATGACTAAAGAAGGGGAATGAGATGAAGTGGGAGGGGAAGTGGATCAAACACAAATTGGTCAAAGGAGGACTTTTACCAAATTAAGATCATCCATTCATTTTGGAAGATGGAATGTACATTCCATCAATCCCCTAAATCCAATGATCTTAACCTAGCAAAGTCAAATCAACTTTGACCAAGGCCCAACAACACAAATCAAACTCACAAAGTCAATTAAAATGGCTCTACACAATTTATTTGGCATTTAATCAATTAAAAATAATAAAAATATGCATTAAATTAAATTATGGTTGGTCAATTTCCTAAAACCTCATCAAAACACCAAAGAAATGGCCATGAGATTTATCATATGTCAAAAAAGGTCAAAGGACCTTGGAAAAAAAATTTCAGAATTTTTGGAAACTTAAAAGTATTTTTAAACAATTAAAAATATTCACAAAATCAATTAAATCATGAAAAATATTAATAATGATCCAAAAAATAATTTTAATTCAGAAAATGTAAGAGGATTTTATTTTTTAAAAAAATTGGTGAAACTCTCATATTTTTTGGATCAATATTAAATTTAATATGAATTAATGAAAATAAAATAAATAAAATGAAAATCAATTAATCAGAAAAAAACGTGGATCACTTGATCTTCCTCATTAATTTAGGTGGCAGATCAAGTGGATGAAAACACGCGCTCCATGGTATACACTAGTCAGCACACCACACAATTGGTAATCAAAAGGAACGCTCAAGATTAAAACGCAAAGGCTTGATCATGTGGCTCAGAACCTGTCCAGCACACCGCCGGAGCAAACCACCGGCCATCTTCTCCGATGACCTTGGCCGGACTGGTTCTCTCATCACCATCACAAAAATGAAAAAGAAGGACATGATCTTAAAGAAAAAATGGCACTGAGCACGAATCTGACCTCAATTCAAACTAACTCCAAGTACATTGAGAGACACATGGAGTTGAAATTGGAGGTACATGAACTGAGTTGCTTCGATTTGATCTCAAAGCAACTCAATCTTCTTGCTTACATTGGTAGGACTTCAGACAACCAAGGATCCAAGAGTATTGATGAGAATTGAGAGAGAATCTAAGAGAAGAAAAATCTGGAAAAATACCTTCAATGCTGTGCAGAACTTGATCTCTCTTGTTTCAATTCGTGTTTAATCTTGCTTAGGAAGCTTGCATAAGTGGCTTAGGATTGGTACAAGGCTTTGGATCCTGGAGTTTTTGAATCTCCAAACAGTGAGATTCAAACTTAATTTTCAAATGAAAATTCTCATGTTTTCCTTTCAAATGTGAGGGTTTCAAGTGTGGGAGGAAAAGCTGGCGCTCAAGGGTCCTCAAATCTGATGCCAAGGCCTCTTACTTATAGCAATTCCAAGTGTTATTTGCATCTTTCAAAATATTTTTAAATTTGGCAAATGAAGTGCATGCTTGCATGGGCGTGCACAGGCCCATGAAGCTACTCAATTAAGTCCACAATTACATGAAATTGAGTCTGAATGTGAATTGGAGTGCAAGGCAAAAGTGTGTAGCTGCTTGAAGATTGATCCTTGCCAAATGATGCAGCCATGTTCAGACCATGCGCAGACCCCTCAAACCTTATCCAAAATGGATGAAATTGGACTATTTGGAAAGGTTAGATCAACAGGAACAACTCTTATGTTTAACACTTTTATATTTGGAGCTTGTATCATGATGAATTTTGAGGTGGAAGTTTGGAAATTTCAACATGTTACAAATTTTTCTAAGTGTCAAGCCATATGTTCCATTATTCCACCTTGACTAACTTTTTATGTGAGCTTCAAATGAGAAAAGTGTCTTCATCAAAGTTGTATCTCTTTCAAACACTTTAAAAATGATCACAAATTTGACCTCATTTGGATTTTGGATGAATGAGTTATGCATTTTTGAAGTTGAGGAAAATCACTTGTTCAATGGTATTGGTCCAAAATGACCTATAATGTATCCTCATATCACATGCTCATAAAAATTGAATTAGATCTTCCTCCAAACATTAAAATTGAATTATACACCTTGAATTTGATTTTGCAACTTGGAAATCTTTCATCTCATAAAAATTGAGCAAGTTATGGCCTTGGGAAGTTGACCTCCAAATTAGGGTTTAGACAAAATGACTTATAACCTTTCAACATGAAAAATGACTTTCCAAGAAAAATTAGCTCTAGACTCATTTAGAGTAAATTTTCTCTTGAAATAATTTTCATATGATGAACATTGAAGGAGATATGGTCTAGGGGACCCCAGTTTTGATCAGATGAAATCCTCTGGTCAACCACCACCCACCACCTTGCTAACTTGCACTTCTCTTGACTTTTTGTATTCTTGGGAGATAATATATGCATAAGATGATGAAATTTGAGATTCCCCTTGAAATATTTGATCAATTGGTGAAGAAGCTTGTTGAAGAAGTTACACAAGATACCCAGATGAACTAGGATTTCCAAGGCAAATCAATTCCAAACTCTTAAAGAATTCTTTATCAAAATAATATGTATAGATCATGGGGACTCATATATGATGCCTAGAGGCTTTGTGGATCATTCCTTTGTTGAGCTCTTAGCAATTAGGGTCTTAAACCCTAGATGTGAACTTGATAGATCAAAGGTGATCATGTGCCCTACCTACAAAAGAGTTAGACAAATGCAAAGATATATTTTTGTTTTTTGGTTAGTAAAATGATAAAATAAAAAGGTATGATACAATCACATGGTGCTTGGTGATCTCTCCCAATACAAACCCAATGAATAAGGGGTAAGGAGGATGCCAAGGTATGATCTCAATGCCAATGCATATGATGAGATAGAATGAGGGATATTATGGTCAAAATTGGGATCTTACAAATAGCTACCTGAATCTACACTTAGGAACCACCAAAAACATTGAGAAAATTCGCATCATGGAATTAACAGACACACCAAACTTTCTCCAAAACTCTTCAAAAAAGTTGCCCTCTCCAAGCTTCTTTAGAGTTTCATATCGAAGTTCTAGGTTAGCTGAGCTAGAGCCCCTCCTTCCTTTCCTCGGTGCAGACCATTTGTTTGAAGGAACTGAAAGAAAGAGAGTGGAAGCCAAGTATCAGAATTTGAAAGGAAAAAAAAAGAGATAGAGTTAACAGATGGCCATTACCTGATCGTTGAAGCATTTTTGGTAGACTCTGAGCTTTATTTTTTCTTGTTTTGATTCATTGCTTGTTGTATTGTCTTTTTTCCTTTGATAATCATGTAATATTTGAAATTAATGGAAAGGAGTTTGACAGGGTGCATGAGAGGTGGGGTTTTAATTTGCATTCATTTTGATTCATAGTGTTGTTATTATTTTTTGGATTGATTCGTGACTGTGGAAAGAATGAAGAAGGTTTATTATTTATTTGTTTCAGATTCTAGGGAGATTTTGGGGTTAGGGTTTTAATTTTTTAGGTTATGATTTGGGTGGATTTTGTGGGTTTTTGTTGAAATTGAAACCTAATTTGAGATGAGGAAGGAAAAAATAGGGTTTGTGTTTGATTTGGAGAGATTAGGTTAGGCTTCTAGAAATCTTGGAAGGAGATGAAGAACATTCATTGTGTTCTTCATCTCCTCCGCACCAACTGTCGTGATTGATTTTATTTCTGATGAATTTCTCGTTGTTTTACATGTATGGGCGATGGAGGCTTGAGAGAAGATTGAGAGATTAAGAAAGATGAGAGAGAAAGAAATGTTCAAATGACTTACTACTCACGAGTTAGCCCCTTTTGAAGATTTCTTTGATCCCTTGGATGAACCCCGTGTGGCACTCTCCAAGCCATGGATGAGAGTTAACTAGAGTCAATCTAGGGGTCATATACATGGCGTCCTAACGTGTCCCTCATCTTTTGGTGCGTTGGATGGATCCAAAGGTTTTGATGAGTTTGGAGCAGGATAAATTCATAATCATTTGATGTATACTGAGTGGCCAGGATTGGTTCTCACTTTTGTTGGATTTTGGGTTTTAATTGGGCCTAACTTTTTTTGCTTGTTGTTGCGCCTTTCTACAGGCCACACCTTCCTTTCAGGTGTGTTTAAGTGGGCCTTTTACCCACCTCTTCCCTTGTATTGTTTTTTTTATTCATTTATTTTATTTTACTTGTTTTTTTTTCATTTATGTGTTTATTTGTTTTTTTTGAAAAATAGTATTATATAAAAATTAAATTATTTTATTTATCAAATTATTTTTAGTAAATTAAAAAATCATAATTTTCAATCCCAAATCTTTTCATAAATATTTAAAATTTGCATTTTCCAAAAATAAAAAGTCAAATGTTTGATCAACATCAAACAACTTTCAAAGAAATTTCATAAATCACTCCACAATTTTAAAACCCTTTCAAAATCAAATCAAATCACTTCATAAACCATTTTCAAACTAACGCGAATAAAATACTTAATCAACATCAAGTTTCTTTTTCGTTTACTCAAAGCACGTCGAAAATATTTTCCTCAAATAAACCAGATGAAAAATGACTAATTGGGTGTAAGCCTCTTTTTTTCACGAGTGGTTGGACACTTCCCGTAGAACTCGTTGTTCGAATACTTGTCTTATGTATTAAAATACAGTAATTAACCGAATTTGGTTCACTCTTTCCTAGAAGAAAAATGATTAATTGGGTGTAGGTCTCTTTCTTCCTCGAGTATCTGGATATTGGTTGTAGATTTCGTTGTGTGAATACTCATCTTCCGTTAAGGAACCATTACTCAATTCGCATCACACCTTTTCCAATAAATTTGAATGAAAAATGATTAATTGGGTGTAGGCCTCTTTCTTCCTTTAATATTTGGATACTGATTATAGAGCTCGTTTTGTGAATATTTGCCTTCCAGCTAAAAGACAATACAGCAAATCAAACTTATCTTTTTCCGCCTTAACGCAATGTCAAAACCTTTTCATAAACGAAAGATGCTTCGTCCATTCCAAGGCAATGCAAACAAAGTTTTGTTCCTACCATGCGCAAGAAGTAAGAACGTTTTCCCCTCGAATGCAATGAGAACATAACTCTGTGAGATTCCAAGTTATATTATTCATCTGACGTGGAGTCAATATTCACTTCTTCTTGTTTTGGATAGCAAACAATGTTTTCTTTTTGAATGTGACTACGTACATTACGCTTAAATCGATCAACCCACAAACATTTGCTACCTAGAACTATGTAGTCTTGAGTTTCCCATCACACATGGGAATGCGTAAGAGCAAGACTCAAAGTCTCGTCAGATACTCTAATAAAAAACCTATTTCTATTCTTTCTCTTTTCATTTTTAATAATTAGAAGAGAGCAAATAATGAAAACTAACATTTCATTCATAAATCTAACTAAATGATTCTCGTTGAGTAAACGGCTGTGAGGGGTGTTAATATCTTCCCCTCGCATCCCAAATTCGAATTTGGTTGCTACGACCATTTTCTTTTTTTTTTAGAGTTTTATCAATATTTTTTCTTTTCTCTTGGAATAAATAAATTTCGATAGCAACTCTGTTATTATTTCGAACGTGCGAGCGCCCGTGGTATTTTTTGCTTACGACATAGGGCTCCAGTTGAAGCCTTAGATCATGGCAAGGAGAATCTAATGGGTTCGTGTTTGACGCTCTTCTAAGAGTCTTAGTTTGTACTAGGAAAGCCTGATGGATTCCTGCTTGATGTTCTTCTAATAGTCTTAAATTATGGAAGAGAGTCCGATGGATTCCTGCTTGGTCATTTTCTAAGAGTCTTAATTTATGCAAAATGAGTCGGGTGGATTCCTATTTGGTATTTTTCTGAGAGCAGGCTCTTAATTTGTTTAAGGAGAGTTTGATGGACTCCTGGTTGATGCTCCGGTTAGAGTCACTTGTAGGCTTTGACGATGTCATCGAGTCATATGTCCTATTCTTTATGAGGTAATCGCACTGATGTCAAAAATGCATCGAATACAATGCCATTGTAGCAAGCAAAGTTGATTGTGAATAATAAGCTATACTGATGTATCAATTTTATGCCATATGGAGTAATCAATTTTTCCAGCAAGTGAGAATAGCTATTTGAGATCAGCAATTGTTTTTCCATCTCAAGCCTCTCTTCAACCCGGTTAGCGACTGTATAGAATGAAACTGCAATAGCTCCCGAACAGCGCGCTTCCTTGCCAAACATATTTTCATGTATTTGAATAACTCCTTAATACTTCTTGCAGAACAAAGTTGAAAAAACTTCATGCAAATAATGAGGTGAACAAGATGATATTCCCCCCTGAGCAGTTGAAATCAAAAGCATATAGCAAAAGGATTTATGACACTTTTAGGCATATGAATTTCACTAAATTATGATTTTTTTTTCTCTCCATATATTCCCATTTGCAATTGTGTTATCCTCATTTATTAAACTCATGTTAGATTAATGTAGATGCATGTGTTGTTGTGCTACATAATTTCCAAACCATCAAATTCAATTAGAAAAGAGAATATGTGGAGCAAAATGGTATGACAGTACCTAAATTAAACTTATAAGGAATAAAACTAATTAAAGCCTAAACAACAATAACAACACTTATTAAACCTGTTCAGAAGTAACCTTTCTGAAACTTCAAATAAAGAACTGTTTGGTCCTAACAGCGAATCACAAGAATCATTTTCACTGAATGCATCTTTAGCTGGACTTTCCCTATTTTTTCATTGGTGGTTCATTACTTGACTTATAATCTACAAGAACCATGTTTATATTCTTGTTGTTGAGGTTGGTTTTTTCACTTGGATGGCTACTACTAGAGTTAGGAACATGCATGTTGCAAATAAAGGGTGACAAAAGTGGATCATATATTAGTTCTTGTTCATTTCCGCTGACTCTGCAAAGCACTACCGAAGATCAACTTCACAACGAAGCACCAACCCCCACTACTACCAGACAATAGCTTTGGTTGGTCTAACTCTGTGTTGACTCTAATCTGTTGTGCTTCCGATTTGGCGTTCTACAGGGTGAAACTCAAATGCAAATTTGAGTGAACTCGCAATAGTAGTTCCTATGCAAAGTAAGCACCAACACACTTCCGCGATGTCCCTAATTATGCGGATATATCAGTTATCTTTGGTTAAAATTCATTGGCGAAGGTTATCCATGGTGACACACTCACTGCTTTGAGGCAAAAGCCCTAGGAATTTCAAACCAGAGGATTAACCTTCGATTTGAGTTTCAAAGGCTTGATACTCAGTGGTATCCTTCATATTCCTATAATTTAAATAACACAAATTTATTTTCAAGTAAGTTTTACGGAATCCATGATGGACGCCACATGTACTCGTAAAAGTACACTATTTGATACCCCACTAATGTTAGACCAGCGGAGCTCAATCGTCTACCTTACTTATTAACAACGGTCAATAAGGATTTTCTATAAATGATTTGCGTAAGAATGTTTTGTTCCAATGTATAACAATTGTTTGTTTATATATGGTCTCCTAGGCTATTAGCCTTTTATGACCTATTAATTTGTCATTATGGCCCATTTTTCCCTGTCTGAAGACAGTAAATAGGAATTAAGCACCTTGTTTCTTTTTATTATATTGATCATTTGTTAATACACTCTTACACCTATGTAGGAGAACTAAAGTGTACCAGCTTTACATCGGATGTGTTAGCTTTGGGTTGATATGTTCACTTTGGCTCATTTATGTTTATCCAAGTCGGTGAAGTGCCCTAAGATGCTTGGAGATCGGGGCTGGTATGGATTTTCTCGTTTATAGTCAAGCTTATGACAAAAATTTGATCTTTAAGAGAGAATCTAGTTAAACATTTTTATAAGAATCTTTAAATTAAACGAGTTTCAAACGATTTGAATTAGGATTAATGAATCCGTGAATTTTGAGTGAGTATATTGATGTTTTTAAAAAAAAATTAGAAATTTTATTTGTCCTTATTTTTATTATATGACTTAATTAGTTGAGGACAAGCAATAATTTATATTGGGGGAGTTTGATCAATTGTATTTTTTTATAGTTTTTAAGGGTTTGATTTTATCGTTTATCTTGTATTTTCATTCTGCTTTTTGTTCTATTTTACTTTTGTTTCCTTGTTTTCTTGGTGCTTTAGGAGTGTTAAAGGTGCAAAGGCATGATCCAGTGGATAGAAGGTGAATAGGATATAAGGTCCTTTTCCTTCTTCGCATTCTTTTCAATATATCCTAGTTTGTGTGGATTATGTTACAAAGTGGGTTGAAGCATCTGCTTGTGTAGCTAATGACGCCCACACTATCATTAATTTTTTGAAAAAGAATGTTTTTGTTAGGTTTAGAACCCCTTGAATCTTGATCAATGATTGGGAAGCACTTATATAATAAGTATCTAGAAGGTGTATTGATGAAGTATAATGTCAAGCACAAGGTGTCTACACCATATCACCTGCATACATGTGGTTAAATGGAGGTGTCGAACATGCAGTTAAAACAAATCCTAGAAAAGACATTTTCCACTTCTAGAAAGGTTTGATCCAAGAAATTAGATAATGTTTTATGGGCATATAGAAAAACTTTCAAGATACATATGGGATTTTCTCCATACTAACTTGTTTCTAACTCTTATGCTTACACCTCCTTTACTACTAGCTCATTTTTGTAAAGTATTAATTGCTTTGCAAACAAGACTATATAGGCGAAGGAAGTGATAGCAAAAGAACTAGAAAAACGGAACCAAGTTCTAACTGCTAAAGAGAAAGATACGAATAATAGGCTACAAAAAAACTTGAAAAACATTGATTAGTCTAAGTTATTTTTCAATATAACTTAATATCTCATATTACTATTTTCTAATTCAATTTGAAATGGTATGTTGGCTGAACAAAATGAAAGTTGCAGTGTACAAGGAATAATACTAACAACAAACAAACAACAATATTTAACAACAACAAAAATCAACATACTTCCACATAAACAACAACTAACATACCTCCACAAAAACATACCTAATAAATAAAATCTACAATAACATAAACGACAATATTTATCAACAAAAACATCAACATACTTCAACATAAACAACAAGTAACCTTAATAAAACAACAACATACCTCTATAAAAACATCAACATACCTAATAAAAAATCCACAATAATACAAACAACAATATTTATCAACAAAAACATCAACATTCTTCAACATAAACAACAAGTAACCTTAATAAAATAACAACATACCTTCACCGAAACATTAGCATGCCTATTAAAAACATCTACAATAACAAAAACTATTGTGATATAATCCAAGTTAATTAGTTAGTTATATAGTTTGTTATAGTTGTTGTGCTTACAAGGAACCAACTTCTATATATAAATGTGCATAGTGTAATGCGATAATAACAATTCAAGACAATTACTTTCATTCTCTCTCTCTCTCTCTCTCTCATTCCTTCCTCGCCCAAGTGCACAACATTAAAAAATTGGTATCTAGAGCTTTTGGTTCATTCTTCTTGATAAAAAACCCAAGAACTGCATGTCAGTGATCGTGTTTCTAGGGATCACGAATCGTATTTGCTGCAAAGTTGAATGATATCAATGGTATTCCCAATTCTCTTCCGATTATTTAACAGATAGAATTGGATACGATGGAGAAAATAGACGCATTCATTGTTTAGTTTTAATGAAATCCTAGAAGTGGTTACTAGTTGTGTTCCTGAGCTTTCTAACAATGCAAACGATGCTCAGAGAATCATTCCCAGGGATGCCAAGAAGAAATATTGCAAGGTTACATTTTGTATTTAATCTGCAGTAGATACAACAAATTTTAATAGGATTTCTCATGCTGAATTGGCGAAAGAGGCATGAGATATTCTTGTCAAGTACTATGAAGGTGGTGAGAAGGTTAAAGTTTTCAAGTTCCAGACACTCTGAAGGCAGCATGAGTTACTGCATATGGAAGAATATGAAAAAATTATAGGGTATATCTCGAAGGTGCAGAACCTGGTTGATCTCATGAAAGGTTGTGGTGAAGTCCTAACTGATAAGATGATAGTTGATAAGGTAATATGTAAATTGACCTCTCATTTTGAACACGTTATCATAACCATTCAAGAATACAACAATATTGAAACCTTGAAGTTGGAAGATTTGGTTGGTTCATTGGAGGCACATGAGTTAAGGATTATTGAAAGGAAAGGGGTTTAAGATTTGATACAAGCATTGCATGCCTAGAAATGAAAGAAGCACGACGGTTGTAACAAGTTCAAGGGAAAAAGAGACAAGACTCGGAGCAAGAAGTCTTAGGTGAACCCTCAAAATCATAAGTTTGACAATAGGGCTATAGAATCCTCAAAAAGAGGAGGGGGAACCTCATCTCAGAAAGATAAACAGGAGAAGAAAAGCATGCAATGCTATAATTGTGAAAAGTAGGATCATTTGGCCAAGAATTGCAGGTACAACAAAGACAAGGGAGCGACAAAAGGCAAGGATTATGAAGGAGTAAACCTTGCACGTCAAGATTCAGATCAATTTGATGGTATGATGCTTATGGATTCAATTGCAAATGAGCATGTCGACTCAAATATATGGAACCTCGAAACAGATTGTTTTTATCATAAGACTAGTTGAAGAGTGTGGTTAGTAGTTTTTGACGAGTCAAAGAAGAGCAAGGTCAGGCTTGCAAATAATAGCTTATTGCAAGAAGAATGTACTGGTAACATAGTTATTCAAAGGCGTAATGGAGCAAAATCTATGATCAAAGGTGTACTCTATGTGTTAGACGATAGTACCGATCTAGAAGGGAGGTTGAATAGATCAATTTTGAAATTAAGTGCTTTTTAAAAAATGTTTTCAACGTTTGCGGAAGCATCCGAGATTGAAATCCTTTAAACGATCCATTAATGGAAAGATCGGATATACGTGAAACCGAATGGAATTACTTAAGATAGAGAATATCAACCCCTATCTAAACAATCAATTAACTACTATGATCCTTGATATCGTTACCTCTAATAATTCTCAACACAATAAGAGATCAAGGAAAATATTTCTAAGTTTGTGCAAAATTAATTGTGTCGAACACTTGGTGTGCACTTCACACCAAGTATCAATTTCACTCAAGTTGAATGTGCAGACTTTTACTCAGTTGCAATCAAAGTGATTGCAATGATTTATCGAACAGTTGATATGCACACCAATCAAGCGATATTGATTTTACGGTTAGTTTCACACACAAATTAATTAATGCAGAATTTAAGGAGTTAAGAGATAGAGAGAACAAGACCGGATTTGTTGAGGCAGTTCCCCTATCGTCCTCGCTTATGGTACGTCTGGCCTCAATTCTAAATCTAGAATTGAGATCTTTTTATTAACACTTTGCAAAGTCAATACAAGAGAACAAATGATCACTGACGATCAACCCCTAGAGTTGTTGCATATCATATTCTATTCTCTCCCCTTGATTCGAGTTGAACCAAGTTCTTCAAGCACTTCAAACAAACCTCTGTTTACCGCTACCTTATTGGAAGAACGCCTTATTCTCCAAAACATCATCTCGGCTGATTTCGAACGCAAGTCGCTTGAACCCTAAGCTTTCTTCACAATCCTCTATTTATCGCTACTTGTTTGACTGAACCTTTCGTTCTTCAAAATTTTCACTCGGCTGAATCTGCGAAGCAAAGGTTAGTGCAAAAACTCCCAATTCTTGGTGGACAAAACCTCAAGGATTTTATTCAAGAAAAACCCACACAAAGTCTCAACCGGAACTAAGATAATCCAATCTTATTTGGATTTTATCACAGCTGCAATGCACAATGCTCAACAAAGATTATTATATGTGATTATTGAGAAATGCAATGAAGAATGAAGATGATGAGCATTTTGGTGTATATCTTTCAGTTTTCTTGTTAAAATGATGAAGAAGAGATATTTGAATATTTATATGATGTATGGACAAATAACTAACATAACAGAAAAATATCACAAAGTTACACAGCAGATAATTAAGTAAAACATGCGACGAGTTGACTCAAATAGGGGATGAGTCGACTCAAACAGAGTTTATTACAGGGTTAGGTCGACCCATGAGTCGACCTGTTCGGACCCATGGCAATATGATCGGGAAATGAGTCGATCTAAAGAGTGGATGAGTCGACTCATTCAGATTTTCCAGAAATGAGTCGACCTGTGACTCGACCTTTTTGGACCCGAGGGTTTTGGTCCAAGTCATGAGTCGACTCACAGGGGTTATGAAGGAGAAGGGCGATCCAAAACGCAGCGGAATTTAAAATTTCTCCTTTAATGATCCTTACGAATGGGCATGATCAGTGATAGAATTATTACCTCTTGTGACGATTGAAACCTTTGATGCAGATCTACGGAGCGATCACGAACGTTGAACGATGACAACGCCTCTACTCAGTCCACACGAACGGATTCCTTCAATCTCAGTGTTAGCTGCTACGAATGAAGGCTTTGAGTGAGAGAGAGAGAGAGAGAGAAAAAACAAAATTGCAACTGCACAAATGCTTCTACACAAGGGTTCTATTTATAGAACCACTTGTGTGGGCTGCAAGCTAAAAAGCCCACTCAAGTGTATGTGACCCATATCTTATAATATGCCAATATCACTTGAGCGCGTGGTACCTTACCATATTTCGTATTCTACTTAAGCACACTGTACCTTACGATGTTCTACAATTCACTTAAGTGCACCGTACATTACGGTATTCCTTAGTTACTCTATCCGTCCTTTTGTGTGTGACCCTGTAGGTTTTCGCGGCATTGACAATTATATTAAATCATGTATTTAACATAATAAACAGTGAGCGGTATCTAGCAACACATCACTACTACCCAAGACACGAAAATGTCATGTGATATGACAAATCCTTTTGTGATAATATTTATGTGTACAATTACCCTTTTGCCCTTATGTCTATATTGACAAAAGGCATAGACCGTGTCATCCTTGTCCAGTTCAATATTGGGCCCATAGACATTTATCCTGTTACGCAGAATGGGAAAATTCCATCTAGGTCACTCATGTCCCTTAACATGCTTCGTGGAGTACCCATCAACTGTCTTTATGGTCATCCAATTACGGACAATGTTTGATCATCAATAAGGCACTCGACTCTACATCTAGGGTCCATAGTGGTTTCAGGTCGAAGGGTGGTATACACCATTATCACCATGAGAATAACTTATGACACTTTGCATAACATTCTATATAGTATTCTCATAGCGGGTCAATCCAGTATAAATATTACTCTTAATATTCATACCTATGTTTAAGACTTGATAACTCCTTATCCATGATCCATGAGATGTGATCATCAGTCTATATACATAATAGTCTTAATGCTTTAATGTTATCCTACTTCACAATAAAGCTCGACTACAGATACTTTAAGAATAGTGTCCTTATGTTTAATGTGATCTCAAGATTAAGTCACACTTGATACATTAAACAGACTATCTATTTTAGGGACTTTATTAAACAAACATAATAAAGAAAAATCCTTTTATTATTAATAAATAATTCGATACAAGTACCAAAAGTATTGGCCTCTAGGGCTTACACCAACAATCTCCCACTAGAACTAGATCCAATCAGGCATACCCCTAATGCCCATAGATCTAGTATGGCCAGCATGCTTTTGCTGCGCAAGAGGCTTTGTCAGCGGGTCAGCAATATTGTCAAGTGTTGGTACTCTGCATATTTTCACATCTCCTCTATCTATTATCTCTCGAATGAGGTGATAACGCCTAAGTATGTGTTTGGATCGTTGGTGAGATCTAGGCTCCTTATCTTGTGTGATAGCACCATTGTTATCACAATAGAGACCAATGGGATCCACAATGCTAGGAACTATGCCAAGTTCACTAATGAACTTTTTGATCCAAAGAGCTTCCTTTGCTGCACTTGAGGCAGCAATATACTCGACCTCGGTTGTAGAATCAATAACTGTATCTTGCTTTGAACTTTTCCAGCTCACAGCGCCACCGTTTAAGCAAAACACATAACCAGATTGCGATCTAAAGTCATCCTTATCTCTCTGGAAGCTAGCATCGGTGTATCCAATTACAACCAACTCTTCCTGACCTCCATATATCAAGAATGAGTCCTTAGTCCTTCTCATATACTTAAGGATATTCTTGACAGCTACCCAATGAGCATCACCAGGATCAGATCGGTACCTACTCGTTGCACTTAAACCATACGAGACATCTGGTCGAGTACATAACATGGCATACATGATAGATCCTATTGCAGATGCATATGGAATCTTATTCATGCAATCCCTTTCTTCCTTAGTTGAAGGGGATTGTGTTTTTGATAGACACAAGCCATGTTGCATAGGTATGAATCCTTTCTTGGAATCATGCATATTAAAGCGTCTCAGCACTTTGTCTATGTACGTACTCTGACTTAGGCCAAGCAGTTTTTGTGATCTATCTCTATAGATTCTGATTCCTAATATATAGGTTGCTTCACCTAGGTCCTTCATAGAAAAGAATTTCCCCAACCAAGACTTTACTTGTTGCAGGGTAGGGGCATCATTTCCAATGAGTAATATGTCATCTACATATAATACCAGGAAAACGATCATGCTCCCACTAACCTTCTTGTAGACACAAGGCTCATCTTCTTTCTTGATGAATCCATATTGTTTTACTGTTTCATCAAAACGAAGATTCCAGCTTCTGGAAGCTTGCTTCAATCCATAGATTGATCTTTGTAACTTACATATCTTTTGGGCTTCTTCTGGTATGTCAAATCCTTCCAGCTGTGTCATGTACACATCCTCAAGAAGATTCCCATTAAGGAAAGAAGTTTTGACATCCATCTGCCATATTTCATAATCATGATATGCAGCGATAGCAAGTAAAATCCGAACAGATTTAAGCATTGCAACTGGTGAAAAGGTTTCATCATAGTCAACCCCATGAATTTGTTTATATCCTTTTGCAACCAGTCTTGCCTTATAGGTATGTACCTTACCATCCATGTCAGTCTTCTTTTTGAAGACCCACTTGCATCCTATAGGGTTAACTCCTACAGGAGGCTCTACCAAGGTCCAAACTTGGTTTGTGTACATGGAATCCATTTCAGATTTCATGGCTTCTAGCCACTTCTCAGACTCAGGACCAGTTATGGCCTCTTGGTAGGTCACAGGCTCATCTTGATCCATGAGTAATACATCACCTTGATCAGTTATGAGATATCTATATCTCTCAGGTTGGTAACATATCCTGCTTGACCTACGCTGGTCTTGTTCTACTTGAGCAGGTTGCTCTTCCACAACTACTTGTGTTTTCTGCTCTAATTCCTCCATAGGTGTATCGATGCTTTGTGATTCTTGAATTTCTTCAAGCTCTACTTTCCTCCCACTGATTCCTTTGGAAATAAAATCCTTTTCTAGGAAAACTCCAGTTCGAGCGACAAACACTTTGCCCTCAGAAGGATTGTAGAAGTAATACCCTCTTGTTTCTTTAGGATACCCCACAAATAAGCATTTGTCAGATTTGGGCTCAAGCTTAGTTGAAATTTGTCGTTTCACATAAACTTCGCAACCCCAAATCTTCATGTAAGACATATGTGGTTTCTTACCACTCCATATCTCATATGGTGTCTTCCCAACCTTTTTGGATGGAACACGGTTAAGTGTTTCAGCTGCTGTCAATAGTGCATGTCCCCAAAAGGAGTTTGGAAGATCGACGTGACTCATCATGGATCAGACCATGTCTAACAGGGTTCGATTTCTTCTCTCATATACACCATTCCATTGGGGTGTTCCAGGAGGAGTAAGTTGGGATAGGATCCCACACTCTTTCAAATGGTCATCAAACTCTAGGCTTAAATACTCACCACCTCGATCTGATCGAAGAGTTTTAATATTCTTACCTAGTTGGTTTTGTACTTCATTCTTGAATTCCTTGAACTTTTCAAAGGATTCTGATTTGTGTTTCATTAAATACACATAACCATATCTACTGAAATCATCAGTAAATGTGATGAAGTACTGAAAACCTCCTCTAGCTGGTATGTTCAGTGGTCCACATACATCAGTATGTATGAGGGCCAAAAGATCATTAGCTCTTTCACCTTTTCCTGTGAATGGAGACTTTGTCATCTTACCAATTAAACAAGATCTGCATGTCTCATATGATTCATAATCAAAAGAGACCAACAGTCCATCTTTATGGAGTTTGGAAATGCGTTTCTCATTTATGTGGCCTAATCGACAATGCCAAAGGTAAGTTGGATTTAACTCATTAGGTTTCATCCTTTTAGTATTAATGTTATAAATAGGCATTTCAAGATCAAGGACATATAGTCCATTGTTCATTTGTGTAGTAGCATAGAATATATCATTAAAATAAATTGAGCAATAATTGTTCTTTATTATAAATGAAAAACCAAACTTGTCCAAACAAGAAACGGAAATAATATTCCTGCTAATTGCAGGTACATAATAACAGTTCTCTAACTGAATTATTAAACCACTAGGTAACGTCAATACATAAGTTCCTACGGCTAAAGCAGCAACCTTTGCTCCATTGCCAACTCGTAGGTCGACTTCACCTTTTGCCAAATCTTTACTCCTTTTTAGTCCCTGCACATTGGTACAAATGTGAGAACCGCATCCAGTATCTAATACCCATGATGCAGAAGTAGATAAATTAATTTCAATAACAAAAATACCTGAAGTTGAAGTCTCTACTCCATTCTTCTTATCTTCTAGGTACTTTGGGCAGTTTCTCTTCCAGCGTCCGGTCTTACCGCAATGGAAGCAGGTGCCTTTTTTTGCTATGCCTCCACTAGGCTTCAAAGCAGCAACAGTGGGTTTGGGTTTGGCAACTTCCTTGCCTTTCCCTTTATCACCCTGCTTGGTGGGCCTTTTTTTTCTGTCTCTTTCCATTTCCGATCATCAGAATGGACTTCCCTTTTGACTTCAAATTCTGCTCAGCAGTTCTTAACATGGCTAGCAGTTCAGGAAGAGATTTGTCCATATCATTCATATTGAAATTTAGGACAAATTGACTGAATCTATTTGGCAACGATTGCAAGATCAAATCAGTCGCAAGTTCCTTTCTGAGGGGAAAACCCAACCTCTCAAGGTTTTCCACATACCCAATCATCTTGAGCACATGGGGACCTACAGGGGCTCCCTCAGCTAACTTGCCTTGAAAAAGGGATTTTGAAACTTCAAACCTTTCGTGCCTTGCTTGCTCTTGATATAGCCTCTTCAGGTGTTCGATCATATCGAACGCTGCCATGTCCTCATGTTGCTTTTGCAACTCTGAGTTCATGGTAGCTAGCATGAGACAAGCAGTTTCATTGGCATCATTGACATGCTTCTTATAAGCATCTCTTTCTGCCTTAGGTGTAGAACTAGGAGGTTCCTCTTCAGGAACAAGTTTCTCCAAGACGTACAGCTTTCTATCATGTTTGAGTACAATCCTCAGATTTCGATGCCAATCCAGAAAATTTGTCCCAGACAATTTTTCCTTGTCAAGGATTGATCGCAAAATGTTGTTAGAGGTGTTTGTTGTCATGGTAATCTACATGAAAATAATGAAAATATAAGTATCAATAACATATTTAATTAGGCCTTTAATTAAATATGCTCCCACTATTTTACTCAAAACAAATGACCCTCACCATTTGATTCGAAAAATCTCGTTGGAAGATTTTCTAGTGGGTCGAGATCCATATTTCACTTTGTTTTAAGTCTGCGTAGGCGGATTACACAAAACTAGGTTATTTAGGTAGGAACTCCTTCCAATTGTATCTAATACAACTCTCGAATATTTTAGTTTGGTGAATAACTCCTTATTCCAATCCATCACATGGATCATTTCCAACTCTTGCTTCTAAACATATATAATCTTATTATAATTTGTTTAGTTAAGTTTGACCCATTGTTTTAACAACTGGATATTACAATTATCCCATCGCACCTTACTAATATAGAACATGCACCTCGCGTAGGCGAAACCTACATTATCCGATACTAGTCTTGATGAGTGCTAAAACTTGAAAAGCATAAACTTAATATTTAATTTGAGGGAATTAACAATTATTCTGATCTCACCGGCTTATTTATCATATAAATCGTCTCTCACATGCATCAACATACATTCACATGCATCAACATATATACATAATGAAACAGTTATGGCCCCTAGCGCAATTGTTCTCCCAAGCCAATGAGAGAACCTAAGTTAACCTAATAACGATCTAAGCTTCTCCAAGCAAGATCTTCAAGGTTGTCCTCCTTTGATATTGAATTCTTCTATTTCTTCATAACATTACATTACATAAAAGAAACTCGTTTTACATACGAGGGAGTGAGATGAGAAAAGAAGTTACATTAAGAGATTAAAAGAGACGCACGACATGCAGGTCATATTTTATAACCCAAAACAAAATAAAGGAAAACTAACGCCATAATCGATCACCACAAGACAATAATAATAAACACATTATTATTATTATTATTAATTTTAATTCTTTTAATTAATTAAAAACAAATTAAATTTCGGCGACCGATCACACTACACAGAGTTAGCCAGGGGTCCGCTGCCCGGGCAGCACCCCTTGCGGGGTTGTAGGGGCAGCGCCCCTGGCCGAAAATTTTAATGAAAAAATCATTTGAAATCGACGTC
This sequence comes from Lathyrus oleraceus, assembly GCF_024323335.1. Taxonomy (NCBI): domain Eukaryota; kingdom Viridiplantae; phylum Streptophyta; class Magnoliopsida; order Fabales; family Fabaceae; genus Lathyrus; species Lathyrus oleraceus. Next base: position 216,679,255 of record NC_066581.1, on the reverse strand, counting down.
GTTTTTCGCATCAACACTTGATACTTTAAAGCACAACTCTTGCGCAGTCACAACCCTAATTGCATAACTCTTTGACAACACAACCCTTATGCCGTCATTAACCCTAATGCACCAATTTCAGACCGTCAAACACATCTCGATTGTTGATTTGGTATGATTGATCAATATGTCATTGCTTCACCATAATAATGTTGGATCAAGAAGCAAACGACCATTGATCGCTCAAACGAAAACAACCATTAAGTGTTTGAATGAATGAAACAGAAACAGTATATCATATATATTGTATTTTGCATCTGGATTACTTATATCATATATATAACTTGATCGATCTCAATTTAATTACTCGTTTATTCTTTGATTCATTCTATCTTTTAATCGTATTAATACAGAAAATACAGAAAATAAACAGCTATCAGATGCATGGTTTCGTAAGTGGCTCTGATACCACTGAAGGAGAAGGGCGATCCAAAACGCAGCGGAATTTAAAATTTCTCCTTTAATGATCCTTACGAATGGGCATGATCAGTGATAGAATCGTTACCTCTTGTGATGATTGAAACCTTTGATGCAGATCTACGGAGCGATCACGAACGTTGAACGATGACAACGCCTCTACTCAGTCCACACGAACGAATTCCTTCAATCTCAGTGTTAGCTGCTACGAATGAAGGCTTTGAGTGAGAGAGAGAGAGAGAGAGAGAGAGAGAAAACGAAATTGCAACTGCACAAATGCTTCTACACAAGGGTTCTATTTATAGAACCACTTGTGTGGGCTGCAAGCTAAAAAGCCCACTCAAGTGTATGTGGCCCATATCTTATAATATGCCAATATCACTTAAGCGCGTGGTACCTTACCATATTTCGTATTCTACTTAAGCACACCGTACCTTACGATGTTCTACAATTCACTTAAGTGCACCGTACATTACGGTATTCCTTAGTTACTCTATCTCTCATCAATCCGTCCTTTTGTGTGTGACCCTGTAGGTTTTCGCGGCATTGGCAATTATATTAAATCATGTATTTAACATAATAAACAGTGAGCGGTATCTAGCAACACATCACTGCTACCCAAGACATGAAAATATCATATGATCTGACAAATCCTTCTATGATAATATTTATGTGTACAATTACCCTTTTGCCCTTATGTCTATATTGAACACAAGGCATAGACCGTATCATCCTTGTCCAGTTCAATATTGGGCCCATAGACATTTATCCTGTTACGCAGAATGGGCAAATTCCATCTAGATCACTCATGTCCCTTAGCATGCTTCGTGGAGTACCCATCAACTGTCTTTATGGTCATCCAATTACGAATAACGTTTGATCAGCAATAAGGCACTCGACTCTACATCTAGGGTCCATAGTGGTTTAAGGTCGAAGGGTGGTATACACCATTATCACTATGAGAATAACTTATGACACTTTGCATAACATTCTATATAGTATTCTCATAGCGGGTCAATCCAGTATCAATATTACTCTTAATATTCATACCTATGTTTAAGACTTGATAACTCCTCATCCATGATCCATGAGATGTGATCATCAGTCTATATACATAATAGTCTTAATGCTTTAATGTTATCCCACTTCACAATAAAGCTCGACTACGGATACTTTAAGAATAATGTCCTTATGTTTAATGTGATCTCACGATTAAGTCACACTTGATACATTAAACAGACTATCTATTCTAGGGAGTTTATTAAACAAACATAATAAAGAAAAAGCCTTTTATTATTAATAAATAATTCGATACAAGTACCAAAAGTATTGGCCTCTAGGGCTTACACCAACAGGTTAAACTTCCAAAAATGAGTTTTGCAACATATTATGAACAATTTAAGCCGATCTCCTATAAACCTAAGATGTTTACTATGATTAAGTGCATGATTCACATATAAGATATGCTCTTATATGCTTGAACACACAGAACCTATATTTTGAACATGTTAAAGGATGAATGCTTTCTATGCTATGATGATATTATTCAAAGACACGATGTGGGCAACTAGAGAGGTTTGACATCATTAATATAAGGACTATGCATATTTTCCCTCACATACTCCCCCTTTTTGATGATGGCAAACCGTGGCACAAACGTATACTTTGATGGATATCCTCCCCCCGATTTTATGCATTCCTTTGAACATCTTGCTATATTATCCATCTGCTAATGTTTGTTCCTGCTATATTATCCATATGCTAATGTTTGTTTCCATTGCTTTCTCCCCCTTTGACAATATCAAAAAGAGGCAAGGAAACGGTCAACCTGAAGTAAAAAAATATTCATAATCACTTAGTCAGCGACTTTGCAACACATGGTCATTAACAATAATGCACAAATCATGTAGTTAATGAAAGAATTATAGGCATAATTAACACATGGTGAAATAACCAATACAGAAATAACATTACAATAGGTGTTCAATGAATACATTAAGACAAATAAGTATCTAGAATAACATGCACACATAGGAAAAATTGAAATGCTTTGAGTTTGAACAGTCATATAAGGTCGTCGTCCACGGAACGGTTCATGTCTGCCTCTATAATCGGAAGGTGGATGCGCAAGTATTTCTTCTTCATAGAGGTTGGTTAATTCAATGATGTTCGTGTTCAGCGTGTTTACGGAGCCTGCGAGAACATGATTTGAGCCTTCAATCCTTTGTAGGATGGTAGAGGAAAAGGAGTTGAAATTGTCACTATGAGTTTGGATTTGACTCCTTAGTTCCGCATATCGTTCCTCTTGGATGGAAGAAAAGGATGAAAAATTGTCACCTTGACTCTGAATTTGTTCCTGCAAGGCTGCGAACCTCTCCTCTTGAAGTGTAGCAAAGTTTTGCTGCTGGATTTGCATGGTTCTTAACATTTCCATTACTTTAGAGTTTTCGGATGGAGAAGAGGGTATGGGCATATAGGATGAATGATTGTTGGTCCGTCCTATATGTTGCCATTCACCTCATCCTTGATTATTGGACGAATGTTGTTCGGGAGTAAGACCAAGCCAATCACCATGGTTAGTGACTTGATGGTCATGCTCCATTGGTTGAGAGTGAACTTCATTATTTTCTTCCTCTTCTTCACCTTCTTCATCTTCATCATCATCATCATCATCATCATCCTCAATATCTTCCATAGGTCGAGCATTGGTGCCAGGGACTGGTTGACGGGTTTTGTATAGTTACGTAGAGCGATCCCAAGTGTAGCCCATTAAACTCAAAGTCTTCTGACAAAATTCTTGATGTACAGTTATGGATTTGTAAGGAATTCCTTAAACTGAAACATTTGCTCTATGAAGTACACTTTGAATGAATGAGGGATAACAGAGAGCAGTTCCTCTTCCTGACTCTTTCAGTGCAAAGATTCTACTTGCAATGTAGTGCGGCCAATTTATTTTTATTTTGTGTTTCAGTACATACACCAGGTGTACTTTGACCTTGTCTACATGGGAGTAACCACCTTGTTTAGGACGCAGAATATGCGTCACAATCCAGTGCAAAATTCTGTCAAGAGGCTTCAACTAACCAGTAGTCACATTAGTAGGGAATAGAGTGCTCTGAACAACTTCTGGAGCAAACTGTTTCCTCAGCATTTTGTTTAAGGCATTCCTAAAATTGTAGTCGGGTGCATACACATTATCGGTAATCTAGAGATCAGTTGGAGATGATAGTGGATAGATATCAAAGAGAGATTTCCATATGTAATCGTTCACTTCAACAGTATGATTACCAATGTTGCAGAAAAACCTAAAGCCCTCGAATTTTTCAGCCACGCCGGTATAAATCAATTTAACTAAATCCTCATTGTACTCAGTGATGTAGTTTAAGAACAAATCAATGCCTTGAAAACTAATACGTTCAACAACTTTTGGAATGCGCATGCGTCTAGCCACTAACGGTGAGTAAACATATTGCTTTATGATAGTTCTATTTTTGAACTTCTTATCATAGATTTTAGCAAGATCATCAGAGAGTAAGGATAAAGCGGTTACCGGAACATGTGATCGAGATGGTGCATTCCCGGTGTGAGAAAACGGTCCTCTAGCAGATCTCTTATCGGAATCTCTTTATGCCATTTGAGTGTTGTTGGTGAGAGGTTCTTAGGGTTTTTGTGCGAAGGAGAGTGGTGGAGAGAAGTAGAAGGTAGAGTGACCAAAAAAATTAATTATGCAGGAAAAGAGATTTCTTGAGAACTGAGTCGACTAGATTTTAAGGGTATATGCACTGACCCAAGAAGCGAAGAGTCGACTCATGGGTCGACGTAGTGGGACCCGAAATAAATGTAATCCCAGTATTTGGCAGCGAAGAGTCGACTCACACGTGTGATGAGTCGACACATTGATGTTTGAAATCCCAAAAAGTAGATCTGGATAGCGATGAATCGACGCATAGGTCGACCTGTTGGGACCTAGAGATTAATAAGTCGACACATTGGTTGACCTGTTGGGACCCGAGGAAAACACATAGATTAATGAGTCGACTCACAGGTCGACCTGTTGGGACCCGAGGAAAACGCAGATATTGATGAGTCGACTCATTCAGTCGACCTGTTGGGACTCATGTTACTAGTTACATGATATGAGGTTCAAACCAATTTTCTTAATGCAAAATACATGATAAATAAGATACTTAAGAAAGTTCAAGCATAATTCAAGCATAGACACGAATCATACTTAGTTCAAATCAATCAAACATGAATATAAAAATTTAACAAGAATGTATACATACATAATTGATCAATATTGGTCAACTGGATAGGAACGATATTACCTCCAATGGTGATAGACGACAAGTGCCTTCATGTAGCCCTCACATATGAATCACGGAATGGACAAGCATGATGTATATATATATATATATATATATATATATATATATATATATATATATATATATATATATATAATATATATATATATATATATATATATATATATATATATATTTAAATGCGGTTTGAGATATCGAGAACACCAAGTTCCCTACGGATGTGGAAGAAAGGCTCTGTCGCAAGTGGTTTTGTGAAAATATCGGCAAGTTGATTTTTGCTATCAACATGCTTGAAGACAACATCACCTTTATCAACATGATCCCTAAGGAAGTGATGCCAAATTTCAATATGTTTAGTGCGCGAATGTAATATAGGGTTTTTGGTTAGATTTATGGCGCTTGTGTTATCACAAAAAATGGGAATATGTTCAAGTTGAACATCAAAGTCGAGTAATTGTTGTTTGAGCCACAAAATGTGAGCGCAACAATTACCCGCAACAATGTATTCCGCCTCAGCGGTTGATAAAGCAACTGAAACTTGCTTTTTGTTGTGCCAACTTACCAAGGAATTTGAATAAAATGACAAGTGCCACTGGTGCTTTTCCTATCCGATTTATAACCGGCAAAGTCGGAATCGGAGTAACCCACCAAAGAGCAATCACTTCCCTTAGAGAACCAAAGTCCATACTTTGAAGTACCACAGAGGTATCTAAGTATGCGCTTAATGGCTTTTAAATGTGATTCTTTGGGACCTGATTGATACCTAGCACACATACATACACTAAACATAATGTTTGGTCGGGATGCGGTAAGATAGAGGAGAGATCTGATCATACCTCTATACCTTTTGATATCTACGGCCTTACCATTTTCATCCTGATCCATGTTAACAGCGGTAGGCATTGGAGTGTTGATCACTTTGGAGTTTGCCATATCGAAGCGTTTAAGTAGCTCATTACAATACTTCATTTGGCTCATGAAGGTTCCTTCTTCAAGTTGCTTGATTTGAAGTCCGAGGAAGTAATTTAGCTCCCACATGATGCTCATTTCGGATTCTCCCTGCATCAACTGAGAGAACTCCTTGACCAAATTAATGTTAGTAGATCCAAAGATAATGTCATCTACATAGACTTGAACTAAGATGGAGTGTTTTCCTTGGCACCTAATAAAAAGGGTAGTATCAACCTTCCCTCTTGAGAATCCTTGCTCTAGTAGGAATTTTCTAAGACGTTCATACCATGCCCTAGGGGCTTGTTTGAGGCCGTACAAAGCCCGCTTGAGCTTATAAACATAGTTTGGATGCTCATGGTTTTACAATCCGGGAGGTTGAGATACATAGACCTCTTCATTTATGTGACCGTTAAGGAAAGCGCTCTTGACATCCATTTGAAATAACTTGAAATTTTGAGAACAAGCATAGGCAAGCAGAAGGTGTATAGCCTCGAGTCGGGAAACCGGAGCATAAGTTTCCTCATAGCCTATGCCTTCCTCTTGGTTATACCCTTGAGCAACAAGGCAAGCCTTGTCACGAGTTATGACTCTGTTTTCGTCTAACTTGTTTCTAAACACCCATTTAGTGTCGATTACTCGATGGTCTCGCGGAGGGGGAACAAGATCCCATACCTCATTTCTTTTAAATTGATTAAGTTCCTCTTGCATAGCTAGAAACCAATTTTCATCGAGTAATGCGTCTTTGGAGTTTTTAGGCTCATTTTGAGAGACGAAAGCGAAGCGATAACAAAAGTTACTTATCTTAGACCGTGTTGTAACTTCCTTTGAGATATCTCCTAGAATATTATCAATGGGATGATCCTTGGAAGATTTCCATTCCAAAGGAAGGTCATTGTTATTGATGGAATGATCCTCCTCTTTCTTTTTGGAATTAAGATCCGGCTCCTCCTCATCTTTTTCCGGATGGGTGTCAACACGATTTTCTTCTTGATCTTTTATTATGTCTTCCGAAGAAACACCTGCACCATTAACAATACTACCTTCTCCGACAGTTTTCGGATAAGACTCATCAAAGGAAACATGCACGGATTCTTCAACAATAAATAACCTTTTGTTGTATACTCTATATGCTTTACTAGATTGAGAGTATCCGAGATAGATACCTTCATCAGCTTTTGAGTCAAATTTACCAAGGTTTTCTTTACCATTGTTTAACACAAATCACTTACATCCAAAGATATGAAGATGTGAAACATTTAGCTTCCTTCCCTTAAGCAATTCATAAGGGGTTTTATTTAGAATAGGACGAATGAGTATCTTATTCAGTATATAGAAGGCCGTGTTTATGGCATCGGCCCAAAAATATTTAGGAAGGTTGTTTTCATTGATCATAGGTCTTCCAAGTTCTTCTAAAAGTTTTTACATTCCACAACTCCATTTTTTTATGGAGTTCTTGGAGAAGAAAATTATGACCAATGTCATTTGTTTCACAAAATTGCTCAAAGAGGTGGTTTCCAAATTCACCTCCGTAATCACTTCAAATGGTAACTATGCTAGTGCTCAATTTTTTTGAGACATCTTGGCAAATTTTTCAAAAGCAGAAAAAGTGTCGCTTTTACTTGCTAAGCGTAAGACCCCAATTTTGACCCTAAGATTCCCCATGAAATTTCATCATAAGCATTAACATTGGGATCATACATTGGTATTCTCCTTATCCCTCCTTCATTGGGTTTGTTCTAGGAGAGATCACCAAGCACTTTATGATTGTATCATACTTGTATTTTATCATTTCACTAACCAAAATATCAAAAATATGTCTTTGTATTTACCTAACTCTTTTATAGGAAGGGCATGATCCTATTGATTCATCAAGTTCACATCTAGGGTTTGAGACCCTCATGAACAAAGAGCACAACCATGGATTGATTCAATAATGGTTATAAGCATCATATATGAATCCCAATGTTCTCTACATGAGATATTGATCAAGTTTTCTTCAAGAGTTTGAGGATGATTTGCCTTGGAAACCCTAGTTTGACTAGGTATCTTGAGTAACTTCTCCAACAAGCTATCTTACCAATTGATCAAATTTCTCAAGGGACACTTAAAAATTCATCATCTTATGCATATATGAGCTACCATGAGCCTAGAAAGTCAAGATAATTGGAAGTTAGCAAGTTGGTTTATGGTGGTTGGCCAGATGAATTCATCTGATCAAAACTGGGTCTCCCTAGACCCTATATCCTACAATTTTCACCATATGAAAATGATTCCAAGAGAAACCTTACTCTAAATAACATTCCAAACAACTTTCATGTTGATACCTAGATCTAGTTTTTCTTGGAAAATCATTTTCTATGTTGAAATATTATAGGTCATTTTGTATAAACCCTAATTTGAAAGTCAACTTCCCAAGGCAATAACTTTCTCAATTTTTATAAGATGAAAGATTTCCAAGTTGCAAAATCAAACTCAAGAGGTCTAATTCAACTTTGATGTTTGGAGTGGGAGCTAATTCAACTTTTTTGAGCATGTGATATGAGGTTACATTATAGGTCACTTTTGACCTATACCATTGATCAAGTGATTTTTCCAAACTTCAAAAATGCATAAATCTATCATTTCAAATCCAAATTACATGAAATTTGTGACCATTTTAAGGTATTTGAAAGATATACAACTTTGATAAAGACACTTTTCTCATTTGAATCTCATATAAAAAGTTAAGCAAGGTGAAACATTGAGACATATGGCTTGACACTTAGAAAAAATTTGATATGTCAAAAATTTCCAACCTTCCACCTCAAATTTCTTCATGATACAAACCCAAAATGGAAAATTGTTGAACATGAAGGTTATTCCTCTTGATCTCACCTTTCCAAAGAGCTCAAATTCATTCATTTTGGACAAGGAATGCATAGGCTACGCATGGCAGGAACATGGTGTCATCACTTGGCAAGGATCAAACTTCAAATCTTCTTGTACACTTGCCTTGCAATCCTAGTTGAATTCAGATTATCTCACACTCATTTGTGGACTTAGGGCAATGATTTTATGGGCCTATGCGCGCCCATGCACCCATGCATCATCAATACCAAATTTGGAAAGTGGATTTCAAGTGTGCAAAAAGCAATGGTTTCAGCTATAAATAGAGCCTCATATGCTCAGCATTTCACACACATTTGCGCCAGCTTTGATCCCCTACCTCTAACCCTCACATTGCAAAGGATAATACTGAGAAATTCACTTGAATTTGAGTTTGAATTTCCACTGTTTTGAAATTCAAAACTCCAGGGATCCGCAACCTTTTAAGGATTTAATCCTTCTTCTGCAAGCATTTGGAGTGAGATCAAGCACGAGCAAGAGCAAGATCAGTTGAAATTTTGATCTCTTCGAAGCAACTCAGTTCATATACCTCAAATTTCAACTCCGTGTATCTCTCAATATACTTGGAGTTTGAGTGAATTGAGGCTAGATTCGAACTCAATATCATTTTTACTTTGAAATCATGTCCTTGTTTTTAATTTTGGTGATGGTTATGATTGAACCAGTCCGGCGAGGTTCGCCGGAGAAGACAACCGGTCTTTGGCCGCCAGTGGTGTGTGGATGGTTCTGAGCCATATGATCCTTTTAAAATGATCTAATCCTGAGTGTTCCTTTTGAATACCAACTGTGTGGCACGTTGACTTAAGTGCACGGTGGAACGCGTGTTTTGATCCACTTGATCTGCCGCCTCAATTAATGAGGGAGATCAAGTAGTCCACGTTTTTTCTGATATTTTAATTTTCATTTTAATTGCTTTATTTTCAATAATTCATATTAAATTTAATATTGACCCAAAAAATATGGGACTTTCACCAAAAAATTTCAAATATTTTCCTCTTTCATATTCTAAATTAAAATTATTTTTTGGATCATTATTAATATTTTTCAGGAATTAATTGATTTTGTATTTGTTTTTAATTGTTTAAAAAAAATTTAAATGTCCAAAACTTATGAAATTTTTTCTCCAAGGTCCTTTGACCTTGTTTGACCTATGATAAATCTCATGGTCATTTCTTTGGTGTTTTGATGAGATTTTAGGAATTGGACAAACCATATTTAATTTAAATGCACTATTTTAGTATTTTTAATTTGAATAAATGCCAAATAAATTTGTTGACCAATTGTGATGACTTGTTTATGTTTGACTCTTGTTGTTAGGCCTTGGTCAATGTTGATTTGACTTTGTCAACTTAATATCATTGGATTTAGGGGATTGATGGAATGTACATTCCATCATCCAAGATGAATGGATGATATTAATTTGGTAAAAGTCCTCCTTTGATCAATTTGTGTTTTGATCCATTCCCCTCCCACTTCATCTTATTCCCTTTCTTCATTCATTCATTCCATTTGGCCTATGATATCTCAAAGTCCTAATGCTAGTTGATTGAAAAATTAACATGAGTATGGATGAGATTAGGCCACACCTTTTGCATATTCTTTTTTGTGTGTGGTATGTTTCATAAGCATAGTTCATAATACTATGTCTCTAACATGCATTAACACCAAAATTCTATTGCCCGACCTCAAATAGTTGTGACTTCTACATAAGTCCAATTATGATTGCTTAACATAGCGCTAAATTTGTGACATAAAAGGCATAAGGATTCTAGTTAGTGAGATTATAAGTCTCCCCTATTTCATGGTATTGTGTGGAAACTTGGATTTTTTTTCCTTCCTTTGGAAGATGTCTTGGTTCAAGGATCCATGCTTGTGATAAGTGGGTTGAGTATTCTCCAAAGAATGTCTTAAAATGAAAAGCAAAAGCAAAGCAATACTAACTTCTAACCTATTAACTACTAACTTTTAATTTCAAGCCCTTTACTTTAATGCCATTTAATTTTTGCTTTTATTCATTTGACATTGTTCATATAATCCTATTTGTTTATATTAATGCAATTTTCACTTTGTCCATCTGGACCATATTGTGTGATATATCTTGTTTGTATATACTTTGCTTGTTTGTGTGGCCTTTGACCATTAATGTACATAATAACAACAAAAACCCTAAAAAAAACTTTTGAGTGGACTATTGGCTTGATCTTGGACAAATGGACTTAGAACTTAGGCAATATTCCTATACTAAAGGACTTGGCCAATGCCAACTTATTGAGAAACCAAGTGCTTGCAATTTGAAACTTCATCTGATACATCATTCAAGATCTCTCTAAGTTCATCTGCAACATGATCATTGTGAAGCTGTTATTTTGAACCTGTGACTTATGGAATTCATCTGTTACATGGGCTACTTTGAAGAAGATCATGGAATCGATAAGCTTGGATATGGCTATCTTTATTTGATGCCTTGCTCTTCAAGATAATATAATTGTGCATTGTGTTGTTTGATTCTAAAAAGTCCAAGGGAATTTTGGGTTTCTATTGACATTCTTGTCTATTGGATTGCTACCCATTTGGTCAGATCTTTTCAACTCTAAACTTTTAAATTTTGTACATAGGGTAGTCTCTTCATCTTCTCCCTATTTCTTTAATTTCAAAATCTCTGCCTCCATCTTTTTAAAATCTTCTTTGATTGAACTTATTTTGTTCTAAACTTTGATCATTTTGCAAAAAGATAGAAACTTTGGTCTTATGCTAATGCATTTTTAAACTTATTTTATTAAATCAAACTTGTAAATAAACTTAACTATACTTGACTTAAACTTTCAAAAATCCAAAAAGAACTAACTCATTCAAACCATTTTTAGGCTTTTGTGCCTTTCAAACTTAATTTTCTTAAAAGCAATGCATCCACTTTGAAATTTATATCACGAACTATGAGGTTTTGATCCCTCATTTTATGTTGGCACGTAGGCACAAGACCGAAGGTCTTGTCAAACACAAAAATATAATTAATGAATTCTTTTCTCATCCCCCCATTCTATTTGTTTGTAAGCATCACTTTATACCAAGTACATATGCACACAAAAAGGGCTCCCTAGGAGTACCTAAGATACTTTGGGTGCTAACACCTTCCCTCTGTGTAACCAACCCCTTACCTGTAATCTCTGACATTTTATTAGTTTTGATTTGAAAACTTCTTACTTTTTGGGTTTCGTTCGTACTTTTTCCCTTTTCCTTTGGAAACAATAAAAGCGCGATGGTGAATCTTATCATTTGATCTCTAGCTTGTCAATAGCTTGATGATCATGAATTTACCGCTACAAAAATTAAGTGGAGACTCTGCTGGGGAGTAGTCTCCAGTGGGTTTAGCCTACTTTTTGTGTGTATATATTTGTATATATGTGATGTTTGTATATATGTATGTGTGATATAATCTGCTTGTTGTGCTTGGTGATCTCTGAGTGGTGAGATAAGTTCTGACCCGAACTTGAGTGTAATTAAGATATGAGGATGTATAGTCATGTTCGACTTGTGTGGAGTAGTCCTTAACAAGTTGGACTGAGATCCATATGCTCAGTGGAGACTCCTTTGGATTTGGAAATGTCACACAAGTATTTGTGGTTAGGCATTACTATTTCTAATTGGGTCCGAGAAGCTGAGGACCTTAGAACATTTAACCCATCTTGGCCTATTTAGGACGTAGTGCGGAGACTATTCAAGTGTAGACTTGATAACAGTTGTTACGCAATACTACACTCAGACGAGTTTCTCTTGAGGATATTATGGGTCGATGAGTCAGTCATCTTAACCTGTAATATCTGATAGAGGGAATTAAGACTTTGGGAACTTTCTAAAACATGATCTACATGTTTTTATCCTTAGTTCACTCCTTTGTGATGGTTCTTACCCAGACTCCATGCTCGTGACTTACTACAAACCCTTGATTCTTGGTTGATCCAATCAAGTCTTGTCAATATCAATGGAACTTGGATGTTGATAAGGTGTAAACCATAATCCACCAAAATGGATGATTGATCTTGACAATGACTTGATTCGTCCCTTGACCTTTGTTTTCCTTGTGTGTGATCCCTTATTTGTGATTGTTGTATTCATGCATTTATGCGCATCATCACATTCATCACGCGAATATTTTAAGGAACTAAGGTATCATTTGCAAATATTTTCAAACCATGGATTGTGGACGAAGGAACACTAAGAAGTACAGTTTCATATGTCCCGACTTGAAAGAGTTAAGGAAGTTATCATCTTCTGTATTAGATCCCTTGGACTTCAAACATCATCATGGGAAGCTTCTGTCCATCTTGTCTGCTGATGTGGTTGAAGGACTCTTGAGTGTGCTAGTGCAATTCTATGATCCTCTCTACCATTGTTTCACTTTCCCAGATTTTCAGCTTGTGCCTACCTTGGAGGAGTATTCTTATCTTTTGGGGATACCTGTTTCTAGTAGAGTGCCTTTTAGTGGATTGGAGGAGATTCCCTGATCTAGTATTATTTTTGAAGCTCTTCACTTGAAGAAGTCTAAGATAAAGGCTCATTGGGTGAAGAAAGGAGGATTGTTTGGGTTGCCATCTGATTTCCTCATCAAGGAAGCTACTGCTTTTGCTCAAACTGGTAGTGTGGATGCTTTTGAAGCTATCTTTGTGTTGCTCATCTATGGATTAGCTTTGTTCCCTAACATTGACGATTTTATTGATGTTAACGCCATTAGACTTTTCTTGATTGGGAATCATGTGCCTACTTTGTTGGGTGATACGTATTTCTCTTTGCATTTAAGGAATTCTAAAGGTGGTGGGACTATTGTCTGTTGCATTCCTCTTCTGTACAAGTGGTTTATTTCGCACTTGCCTCAGACACCTGCTTTTGTGGAGAATAAACAATGTCTACGGTGGTTTCAGAGACTTATGTCTCTCACTAATGATGATATAGTTTGGTATGATCCATATTTAAGTAGTTTGGACATTATTTATAGTTGTGGTGAATTCTCTAATGTGCCTCTCATTGGTACACAAGGAGGAATTAACTATAACCCTGCTTTGGCTCGTCGTCAACTTGGGTTACCCTTGAGAGACAGGCCTAATAACATGTCGTTAGAAGGTATTTTCTATCAAGAGGGTAAAGATCCCCAACATTTGAAGTAGAAGATTGTGCATGCTTGGCATAATGTGCACAGGAAAGGAAGATCAGAGCTTGGTTCGTGCAATTGTGTAGCTTTGGAAGCTTACACTCTTTGGGTGAAGAAGAGAGCTATGGAGTTGAAGATGCCTTATCCTTGCGAAAGACCTATGTCTATGGTTGTGTTTGAGCCATTAACTCTCCCTAACCAAGATGTAGAGGAGTTGGAAGACGCGCTCGCTAAGATGAAGCAAGAGAAGGATATGTGGGAAGAGCGTTTTCATGCTTTGAGCAAGAAGCATGAAGAGTTGCAGTTGGATTCTAAGGACAAAGATGCACTTATTGAGCTACTTGAAGACCGAGTGACGAAGAGACAGAGAGAGCCAGAGGTTACGTCTTCTAGCATGCCTCAACCTTTCGTTGCTTGGAAGAAGATTGTTGATCAGTTTGTCCTCGAGAAGACTCAGATGACGACTTCTTTTGAGACCGAGATCCGTCGCATTCGAAGGAAATACACGCCTGCAACCAGATCTTCTGACATTGTTGTTAGGGATCCTTCTGATGACTAGTCTCCGTTTCTCTTGTATTTTTACTTTTGGTTTTTGAAATTGTACTCAGTGTAATCCTTCCAATTTATAAATAAAAAGAGATTTTTGGTCAAATCAAATTGTTGTAATTTCCATTTAAATATATATATTTGCAAATGATATAGTAAGTTCCTTGAAAACAAAAATAAAAATAATCAAGCATTGCATTTCATGCATCATTTGCATAAGCAAGTTTTTTCCAGGTGTCTGATTGGTGTTTCTTCTGTGCTTTAGCCAAGCTGACTCACTGGTACAATACCCGAGCCAATCATCTGAGAATAATGAAACATTTGGAGCAAGAGAACAAAGAGCTAAATGACGGGATCGCCCGGCTGACTTCCATGATAGAGTCAGTTCCTGCTGCTCGGAATCAAGCTTCTTCAACACCTACAACTCCTCTCGTGAGGACTGTTACTTCAGATGTGACTACCTCTACCATGCCTGCTGCTACCGCTCATTTCGCGCCGAATATGCCTGCCGGATTCCTGTGGCGAATTCCGCCCAACTTTGTACCCGAAGGCTTTGCGCCTATATTTGCTTCCATGCCGGCATCTAGCCCGGTCATGTCCGTGCCACCTCCCGTTATGCACACTTTGCCTCGCGTAGAGGACACCATCTATCATTCCGAGCCATCTGAGGGCCCGGATGTTTATGAGAAGATGGACGAGATGAAAGATCAGTTTCTTAAACTACGCAAGGAATTGAAGACGCTGAGAGGTAAAGACCTGTTTGGAAAGAGTGTTGCTGAGTTGTGCTTAGTGCCCAACGTCAAGATCCTGGTGAAGTTCAAAGTGCCTGACTTTGAAAAATATAAGGGGAACTCTTGTTCGCCCAGTCATCTTGTGATGTATGCCCGCAAGATGTCTACTCAGGCTGACAATGATCAATTGCTTATTCACTACTTCCAAGATAGTTTGACCGGTGATGCGCTTTGTTGGTACATGGGGTTGGACAGTGCTAGCATTCGCACTTTTAATGACTTGGGTGAGGCTTTTATTAGGAAATATAAATACAATATGGATATGACACCAGATAGAGACCAACTGAGGTCTATGTCTCAGAAGGATAAAGAGAAATTCAAAGAATACGCGCAAAGATGGAGGGAGTTGGCTACCCAGATCACTCCTTCTTTGGAGGAAAAAGAGATGACAAAAATCTTCTTAAAAACTCTAATTTCATTTTATTATGAACACATGATCGCTAGTGCCCCCAGTGACTTTACCAAAATGGTAAACATGGGGATGAGACTTGAGGAAGGATTCCGTGAGGGACGGTTGTCAAGAGATGAGGCGTCAACAAGCAAGAAACATGGTAGCAACTTTGGTAAGAAGAAAGACAGCGAGACCAACGCAGTAATCAGTGGGAGGCAGAGGAGGCCACAGATCAGAAGGAATCCACCACCCCGTCAACATCATCATCATCAAGTATCATCAGTAATTTCGGTATTTTCTAATCAACAAGAAACACTAATTCAACAACAACAACATCAACGTCAACAACAACAACCGCAACAAAGAACAAACACCTACAACAACAACAATACCAACAACAATCATCATCAGCAGAACTTTGAGAGGAAGAAGGTCTCTCTTTTGACCCAATTCCTATGTCATATGAAGAGTTGTATCCTTCGTTAGTTCTCAAGAACTTAATTCAACCGAGGAACCCACCGCAAATCCCAGAACCACTTCCTTGGTGGTATAAACCTGAACTCTGTTGTGCTTTTCATCAAGGAGCACCCGGACATGATATTGAAAACTGATATCCATTGAAGTATGAGGTTCAAAAGCTTATGAAGAGTGGTATGGTGTCCTTTGAGGACTGCGCGCCAAATGTGAAAGCAAATGCTTTGCCCGCTCATGGGAACTCTTCAGTGAATATGGTGGACAGTTGTCCTGGAGAATTCAAGGTTTATGACGTCCGGTTTATCCGAAGATCCTTGGTGCAGATGCAAAAGGATATCTGTTTGGTGAGTGATTGTGAACATGACCATGATGGTTGTGTTGTTTGTAGCATGAACCGAAGAGGGTGTGTTGTAGTGAAAAGGGACATCCAACGTCGGATGGATGAAGGCATGATCCAAATTGTTCAATCTTGTCATGCAGATGACGACGTCAATGTCATAGTGCCCATTTTCAAACAACAAAAGCGGTTGGTAATTAAATATGACAGCAGCAACAATAATAATGTCAGTCAAAGATCAGTATCGCCGTTGGTAATACGGTTAGCGGGCCCAGTCCCGTATTCATCTGATAAGGTTGTACCGTACCAGTACAATGCTACAATGATAAAGAATGGTCAAGAGGTCTCGTTACCTACGACTAGTTCAGTAATGAGCATTGCTGATGTTACGAAGGTGACCCATAGTGGTCGAGTGTTCAGGTCGGTGTTCCCAGAAAACAAAGAAGAAACGGTTGTTGGTAAGAAGGCGGAGGTGCCTAATGTAGATTTGGTTGGTGTTGCAAAAGATAAGTCTAGTGAGTCCAACAACTTGAAAGCCAATGATGATGATGAGGTACTCCTATTGATAAAGAGGAGCGAGTTTAATATGGTGGAGCAGCTGCTCCAAACCCCCTCAAAGATTTCAGTGTTGGCTCTACTTTTGAATTCCAAAGCGCACAGGGAAGCACTACAGAGAGTTCTTGAACAAGCATTCGTAGAGCATGATGTTATTGTGGATCAGTTTGATCACATCGTGGCTAACATCACTTCTTGCAATAATCTGAGCTTCTGCGTTGAAGAACTCCCTGAGGAGGGAAGAAACCATAATTTGGCTTTGCACATTTCTATGAATTTCAAAGAAGATGCTTTGTCAAACGTGCTGGTTGACACTGGGTCGTCACTGAATATGCTTCCAAATTCAACTTTATCAACACTATCTTACCAAGGAGTGCCTATGAGGTATAGTGGGGTAATCGTCAAGGCCTTTGATGGTTCACGCAAGACAGTAATTGGTGAAGTGGACCTTCCAATCAAGATAGGTCCGAGTTATTTTCAAATTACTTTTCAAGTAATGGATATCCATCCGGCCTACAGTTGCTTATTGGGAAGGCCATGGATTCATGAGGCGGGAGCTGTTACTTCCACTTTACACCAGAAGCTCAAATTTGTGAAGAATGGCAAGCTTGTGATTGTTGGAGGAGAGAAGGCGTTGTTGGTTAACCATTTGTCATCTTTCTCTTATGTTGAGGCTAAGGATGAGGTTGGAACTCCATTCCAAGCCTTATCTATTGCTGCTGAAAAAAGAGTTGGGGCACCTATGTCCTCAATAAAAGATGCTCAGAAGATTGTTAAAGAAGGTACCGTTGATCAGTGGAGGCACATGGTAGAGGTCTCCGACAACAAAGGCAGAACCGGTTTGGGGTTCCAGAAAGGCTCGTCAATTGCAAGATCTGAAGATATACAACTCAGCTTCCGTAGCAGAGGGTTCATTCATGGCAATGAACAACACTTAGCTGTTGTGCTAGAGGATGATGAAGAGGAAGAATGCACCAACTTTGTAACGCATGGAAAGACGTGCAACAATTGGACTACTGTTTATATTCCTGTTATTTTGCATCGATCTAAGTAATTGATTTTATATTTTTAAAATCCTTCTCCTATGCCTAAGGGAGAAGTGAACATTGTTTGGGCATTTTAATTTGATCATTAATAAAATTAATTCTATTCATCCACATCTTTGATGTTTGTTTTTACTTTTTGCTTTATTCTAAAAATTGTAATCACAAAAAATATAAATAAACAATATAATTGTCCATATGCATAATATTTGGCCACAAATTCACTTCTCTAAAATCAAAATATCAAATCATTATGCAGGTTGGTTTCTAAGCCCATTGAATACAATGGTCCTTCTCCTTCTCCAAATTTTGAATTCCCTGTGTTTGAGGCCGAGGAGGAAAGTGATGTAGAAGTGAGTGATGAATTGTCTCTTCTTCTTGAGAAAGATGAAAAGACCTTTCAGTTGTTTAAAGAGCAAGTCGAGTTAGTCAACTTAGGTTCCGAGGATGACGTGAAGGAAGTCAAGATTGGGTCTCGCTTGTGTCCAGATGTTAAGAAGGGGTTGATTGATCTTCTTCGAGAGTATTCAGATGTATTTGCTTGGTCCTATCAAGACATGCCTGGTTTGGATTCTGAGATTTTGGAGCATAGATTGTCGTTGAAGCCATAATGCCCTCCAGTCAAGCAGAAGTTGAGAAGAACACATCCTGATATGGCTGTTAAGATCAAAGAGGAAGTGCAGAAGAAGATTGATGTCGGTTTCCTTGTGATAGCTGAGTATCCGCAATGGGTGGCCAATATTGTGCCTGTGCCGAAGAAAGATGGAAAAGTCCGCATGTGTGTCAATTACAGAGATTTAAATAAAGCCAGTCCGAAAGATGTTTTCCCTCTGCCACACATTGATATGTTGGTAGACAATACTGCTAAATTCAAAGTCTTTTCGTTTATGGATGGATTTTCCGGATATAATCAGATCAAGATGGCACCCAAAGATATGGAGAAGACCACATTCATTACACCCTGGGAACATTTTGTTATAGAGTGACGCCTTTCGGTCTAAAGAATGCTGGTGCAACTTACTAGAGAGCAATGACTACTCTTTTTCATGATATGATGCATAAAGAGATTGAAGTAGATGTCGATGACATGATTGCTAAATCAATTGATGAAGAGGAACATGTTGAGCATTTGTTGAAGCTATTCTAGCGTTTGAGGAAATATAAACTCCGCTTGAATCCCAATAAGTGTACTTTTGGTGTTCTCTTTGGTAAATTGTTGGGCTTTATTGTCAGCGAGAAGGGTATTGAAGTTGATCCTGCCAAGGTCAAAGCAATACAAGAGATGCTTGCACCCAAAACTGAGAAGCAAGTCAGAGGTTTTCTCGGCCGCTTGAATTATATCTCAAGATTTATTTCGCATATGACTGCCACATGTGCACCTATGATCAAGCTCCTTTGGAAAGATCAGTCTTGTGATTGGACCGAAGATTTCTAGAAAGCTTTTGATAGTATCAAGGAATATTTGCTTCAGCCTTCGATTTTGTCTCCACCTGTTGAAGGAAGATCGTTGATCATGTATTTGACTGTGCTCGAAGATAGTATGGGTTGTGTTCTTGGTCAGCAAGATGAGACTGGAAAGAAAGAATTTGCAATTTACTATCTCAGTAAGAAGTTCACCGACTGTGAGACTCGGTATTCTATGCTTGAGAAAACTTGTTGCGCATTGGCTTGGGCTGCTAAGCGTCTACGTTAGTATATGTTGAATCATACCACTTGGTTGATATCAAAAATGGATCCAATCAAGTATATTTTTGAGAAGCCTGCTTTAACTTGGAGGATTTCCCATTGGCAGATGTTGTTATCAGAGTATGATATCGAATACCGATCTCAGAAAGCAATCAAAGGTAGTATCTTGGCTGACCATTTGGCTCACCAACCGATTGAAGATTATCAGTCAGTGCAGTATGATTTCCCTGATGAAGAGATTTTGTACTTGAAAATGAAAGATTGTGATGAACCATTGCTTGAAGAAGGGCCAAAACCTGGTTCCCGTTGGGGTATGGTATTTGATGGAGCTGTTAATCAGTATGGTAATGGCATTGGGGTAGTGATTATTACTCCTCAAGGCACGCATCTACCATACAGCTAGGTTGACTTTCAAATGTACAAACAACATGGCAGAAAATGAAGCTTGCATTATGGGGCTTTAAGAGGCAATGAATCTCAGAATCAAGTATTTGGATGCCTTTGGTGATTCGGCTTTGGTTGTGAATCAAATCAAAGGTGAATGGGAGACAAATCAACCCGGTTTGGTACCATATAGAGATTATGCGAGGAGGATTTCAAATTTCTTTACAAAGGTTGAGTTTCATCATATCCCTCGAGATGAAAACCGGATGGCAGATGCTCTTGCAACGTTGGGGTCAATGATTATAGTGAAGTATTGGAATGAAGTTCCCAATTTGTCTATGATGCATCTTGATAGGCCAGCTCATGTGTTTGCTGTTGAAGAAATCAAAGACGAGAAGCCATGGTATTACGACATCAAATGTTTCCTCCCAAGTCAGATTTACCCGCCTGGGGCATCTTTGAAAGATAAGAAGACTTTGAGAAGATTAGCCGGCAACTTCTACTTGAATGGTGATGTACTATACAAGAGGAACTTCGACATGGTTTTACTCAGATGTGTGGATAGACACGAAGCAGACTTGTTGATGACTGAAGTGCATGAAGGTTCCTTTGGTACTCATTACAATGGACATGCAATGGCGAATAAAATGTTTCGAGCAGGTTATTATTGGCTGACAATGGAATCTGACTGTTGCAAATTTGTGAAGAAGTGCCACAAGTGTCGAATTTATGCTGATAAGATTCATGTTCCTCCGACACTATTGAATGTTATCTCTTCCCCATGGCCCTTCTCCATGTGGGGAATTGATATGATTGGGATGATTGAACCCAAAGCTTCGAATGGACATCGTTTCATTTTGGTGGCAATTGACTACTTAACAAAATGGGTTGAAATGCGGCATCATATGTAAATGTAACCAAGAAAGTTGTTGTAAGGTTTATCAAGAATCAGATCATATGTCGTTATGGTGTGCCAAGTAAGACCATTACTGATAATGGATCGAACTTGAATAATAATATGGTGGAAGCTCTTTGCAAAGACTTCAAAATTGTGCATCATAATTCTTCTCCCTACAAACCCAAGATGAATGGGGTTGTTGAAGCTGCAAACAAGAATATTAAGAAGATTATTCAGAAGATGGTTGTCACGTATAAGGATGAAGGAGAATTGCGATCCAAAGCCCAGCGGAAATTAAAATTTTCTCCTTTAGAGATCCTTACGAATGGTCATGATCAGTGATAGAATATTTACCTCTTGTGACGATTGAAACCTTTCGTGCAGATCTCTTGTGACGATCAAAACCTTTGATGCAGATCCACGGAGTGATCACGAACGTTGAACGATGACAACGTCTCTACTCAGTCCACACGAACGGATTCCTTCAATCTCAGTGCTAGCTGGTACGAATGAAGGCTTTGAGTGAGAGAGAGAGAGAGAGAGAGAGAGAGAGAGAGAGAGAGAAAACGAAAATAATGCAACCGCTATGAATGCTTCTTTACAAGGGTTCTATTTATAGAACCACTTGTGTGGGCTTCAAGCTAAAAAGCCCACTTAAGTGTATTTTGTATTCTACTCAAGTACATCGTACCTTACGATGTTCTATAATTCACTTAAGGGCACCGTACCTTACGGTATTCCTTAGTTACTCTATCTCTCATCAATCCGTCCTTTGTGTGTGACCCTGTAGGTTTTCGTGACGTTGGCAATTATATTAAATCATGCATTTAACATAATAAACAGTGAGCGGTATCTAGCAACACATCACTGCTACCCAAGACATGAAAATGTCATGTGATCTGACAAAACCTTCTGTGATAATACTTGTGTGTATAATTACCCTTTTGCCGTTATTGTAGCGGTGTATTCGTCACTTTATGATTTATTGACTAAACCAAAAGCAAAGCATACAAAGAAATCGAGTCGCCACCGCACTTTTATTTATCCAAAGGACTGGCTAAAAAGCGAACAAAAGCCTAAGAAGTTTTACACATAGAAAACTAATGAAAAGATCAGAGAATCTGGGTAAGGGGTAAATTACGCAATGGGAAGGTGTTAGGCACCCAAAACGTCCTAGGTACTCCTAGGGAGCACTTTTCACACTTGTTGAATGAAAATGTTTATTTATTTATGACATATTGTGCAAACATGATTGGGAAGATGAGAAAAGAATGTACAAGTTATTATTTTTGTGTTTGAACGGATGAACCCGTTGCCTACGTACCTTTCCATGAAAAGGTAAAGGATCAAAACGCCGTAGTTCGGCTAAAAGATTTCCAAATTATCAGTGGGTTCATTTTACAACAAGAGCACTAAGGCTTTTCATTCTCAACAGGAGAAAACTCAACCAAGACCAACAATCCACCATGCGAGGATAGCTTCAACATACTAGTGAGGGGTTAACCCTATAATAAGTATGGATGACTTACATTCAACTCACTAAGGATGTGGTGAGATTTACATCAACCACTATGAGAATTGAAACCTATGGCTAATGTATGAAAACATATTTACAATGGACAAAGCCACGAAACAATTGAATGGGTGAAATTAATTGATTATGAGTATTCACAAAATATGGTCAAAGTATGATTAAGATTCAATTCAGAAAGAAGTATTATGAAAAGTGAAGTTTGAAAATCAAGGACTTAAAGTCCAGGTTTCTAATTTGAAAGAGGTGAGAATGTTTGCACAACATGTATCTACAAGTTTGAAAAGTCAACAAGTGAGAAGGGATTTTTGAAAGAAAAGGGTATGGATGATGGAGTGTAAAACTTCCTAGAAGTTCACCTCTTGAAATCATATAGAAGATGATTCAAGTGCGTCCTTTGGAATAAAGCAACAAAGCAAGTTAGCAAAATAAAAGACAAAGTGATACCGGATGCCATCAATGGTCTTACTTCAATCTCACACAAAAGCGGATACCGGATACCAATAAATGGATTTACACAAATCTCCTAAAACAAAACAATGATACCGGATGCCATCAATGGACTTATACCAATCTCACAAACAAAAGCGGATATCGGATACCAATAAATGGATTTACACCAATCTCCTAAAACAAAACAATGATACCGGATGCCAATAAATGGTCTTACTCCAATCTCACACACAAAACAAAACATGGATGTCAGATGCCAATCTATCTGGACTTATTCCAACCTCCACAAGATGATCATAGGAATACAAATGCCAACAACATGGTCTTACAATTGCATCCTCACATACAACAAACAAATAATGCACTGAGCAAAGAGGATATGAGTGACCAATGAAATGGTCTTACACTCTATCCCTTCCAAATCATAGGAACAATGGCCAAAGAACATGGTCCTACAATTGTCCTCAATGGGCAAACACAAATGTGTCACAAAGATATGCAATGATGATCATGCACTAATGAACAATCAATGATGATAAATGCACCAAAGCATGCAAGCAGACATGTACATATGAATCAATCAGTCAATCAAACAAAGTCATTTAGCACACACTATAACCAAGCAATTAGGCTCAAGCAAGGGGTTAGACTTTAAAGTCAACTGGAATGGGGTAAATGGTGCTCTTAACCTTGACATTGAGAGCCAAGGTGAAGCAGATGAAAGGATATGAGGGGTGTGCCTCATCACTCTTATCTCTGGTCAGAGAGAGTATTGAATATCAGAAGGTGTGGGAGTTCAGAAAGGGGGAACTCTCTCCACAAGTTAAAGACTCGATAGATCTTGGGCTTTTACTCAGTATGCATCAACACAAGTAGTGTGAGCAAGGTGAGAGACTCACAGAATAGTAGGAGATAGGCTACATATCTCTTTTGTCTACCAATTGCCTTATTAAAAGGACTTCACCTGCTTGGGGACAAAAATAAACACACAAAGACATTGCCTCTTAAGGAGGACTTCAGACAGGTGCCTGGCTAAATAACAAGCCAGGTCTTCCAGACTACATGGAGACAAGAGAGTCTACCTCAATGCAAATGCTATTAAACAAAGCAATGCAAGTTCTCAAAGAACTATTAGCAACTATGGTACCTGAAATCAATCAAATACAATCAGTATACCAATCATAAAGTCAAAACAAACAGCATAAGAACCAACAGTCAACACAATTATTCACATGTGCAAAGCACAAACTCAAATGAAATGAGTTGGCATCCTACAAAAAAAACAAGTTAGTTCATCACAATCAAATAAACCAACATCAATCAACTTGAATTGATCTCCTTAAAGCATTTGCTTCTTATCCTGAAAAGTCAAACTCAAACATGAGAAGTAAGACCACTAGGACAAGCCTAGGGTCAAAAAGAGGTAAAAAATTCCAAACAGCAAGTGAAAATAGATCAAAATCAAGGTTTATCAAATAAGAACAAAGTCTAATTGGTCTCATGTCAAAACTATACACCAAATCCATTTCATACACAAAACATGTCAAACCATGCATTTTGAAATCACATTGGAACAAACAGAATGATCACACTCAAATCAATACCAAAATGGCTCAATAAATTCCAGGAAAATTCAATCTTAAAGAGGACACATTCAATGAGCAGCATATCAAATTTCATGCTATTTGGACCAGAGGAAGTATGGAAATTAAATTCACTAAGTCATGATAAGCAAAAATGAGCTCAAACTAGGCCACAAATCATGTATCAACTTTAGGCAAGTGTAAAACAGAAATGACATAAGATGAATGAGTCACTCCAAAGCCAAAATGAAGTTAAACAGGTTAAGAATCAATCCACAAAATTTCAGCTTCATATGATAAGGCATGAGAATTTCACAAGGCATGGAAGTTGAACACTCAACAAAAGTTCACAAATAACCAAGCAGCAAAGAAAAATATCAAACAAATTGAAAATGAATCTAAAAAATCTACAAAAAATCATGCTCATGCTAGACATATAGAAGAGTCATCATACAAAAGATTAGAGCAATTAGCATAGCACAAGTATGGAAATTAAAATCCAGAACATGAACAAAGCATAGTGTGACATACATTGTCACACTCATGAAGATCACATCATATCTCCTAATCCAGAAATGCAAAATTAGCAAACCATATACCAAAATCACCAGGAATGAGTCTAGATCATGCATATAAAATTTCATGCATTTTGGAGCAGGCATCAAGATTTCATGAATGAAATGGCAAAACATATGCAAGAAACATACATGAACAAAGACACTAGACCAAAATAAAAACCATCCATGCACAACTTTTATTATCATACCTAAAAAAAACTAGATGAAAAATGGAGATCAATGCAAAAATTCCCAATCAATTTGGATCATCCATGAATCATTTGTGATTTTTTGAAGTTCAATCACAAAATGAAATAAACATTTAAAACATAAAATGAATTTAAATGCTGCAGTGGCAATTTTGTAAATACGCTGCGTTATGATGAAACGCAGCGTTTCATTTAACCACAAGGCGCCTCCTGATTGGCTGGCTGGCGCGGGAAACAGAGATTCAAAACAAATCCCAGGCAACAAAGATCAAATGCGAAATCTGGAACGAAAATTGAGTGTTCATCGTGTTCTTGCTCCAGAAATTCCTCAAGAACAATTGTTCATGAAAACATGCAAACTATATATCATTGGACTCGTTTCATCACGTACAGCAACAATCCAGCAAGCAATTAACCTAATTCTAATCATGCTTCACGGATCGAGCCAAGAAAGTTTCACATCCAAATGTTCAGATCCACATAACTTCATCAATACCTAATGAAAATCTATGATCTAAGTTGCAGTGTGACCTATGTTCCACGATCTACCTAAGCCACATGTTAATTTCAAGAATCGAAGGATTTGAAATCTCACCTTGTGAATGTGCAGTCCTTGATTCTGGTGTTTTCGAGGCTCCAATGGCAGAAACAGATACTCTATGATGATGTAGAAGATGTGTGAAGGTGAGAATTCAGCTCAACAATGCTCCAGCTTCGCGAAATTGCCAACTGCTATCAACACGAGCTTGCATCAACAGTCCAAATTCAGCATGAGTTTTCCACGATCTTGCTTCAACAGGTCTTCATCATGCTTGCAAATGCTGATTAACACAAGGATCGAGCAAAAGGAATGATGAATTCTTGATGAACAAGTGAAAAAAAGCGTGAAGAGAATTTGAGAGAATTGAGAAATTTTGCTTTGGATCTTGAGATTGTGATTGTGGATATGGATTTTCTGTTACAATTAAGCTCTTATAGTCTTGTTAATCCCACTGCTAAACATGATTAAGCCAAATTGGGAGTGATTAGCAAGAAACTCATGTTATGTCATTTGGCAAAATTGCCCTTTCTCACCTTGAACCAATGGAGCAGTAAACTTTTGCTTGCAGCAAGTCATAAACCATGTTTAGAAGCTATTCAAATTGGTTTGGCATGAAAATTCCATGTACTTTTGAAAATGGCCTTTTTTCCCACCAAATTTTAAATTGATTACTTGAAAAATGACCTTTTTGTGTGTTAATTTTTGATGAAATGTAATGATGCATTATGATAGTACATGTCAAATGGGATTTGCTCAAAAAAGAATCACCCAAATTGGCCAAATGGTTTGAAAGTTATGCCTCCTTGAAGTTCAACTTTTTCTGAAAATGATTTGATCATAACTTGCCAACCACACATGAGAAATGAGTGTCCTTGGACTTTTTGGAAAGGTGAGAGCAAGATCTTCAACTTTCATGTTGGACAAATTTTGATTTGAAGCATTCTTGGACATGTAATTTTGAGGAGAAGGACTTTCCATTTTTGGCAGTTGAAAATTACAGGTCCTTACTATTTTGGGAAACTTCTTGCCTGACCTCCAATTCTTCAATGATGATCTTTGAAATGTTAATTGAAGCTTATATGGACATGAATGAGGTCTTTCTAACCATCTCACACCTTCCAATCCCTGATTAAATGCACAGTTGACCACAGTTGACTTTGCTAGGGTTTTGGTTGACTGAGCCATGTTCTGATGAATTTCAACCCTCTTTCTCTTGAGATCTTGATACCAAATGATACCATAACCCATATGAACTCTTGATGAATGATCATGGTGCCCAAATTCTTCAAGAATGGTCACCATCCATTGCCCAATGGCTGATTTTGACTGGTTTGACCTAGTTTGCTTCATCTGCAAGTAACAAGGTTAGATGACCATATTTTTGTACTTTTGGTTAGTAAACAAATGAAAAGCAATGATACACAAATGCAATACATGCTTAGTGATCAAGAACCACACTCACAAGATACCCACCCACTAGGAGGGAAGCAAAGGTGCACAATGATCCTTGAGGCAATGAATGATATGATATGATGCCATGAGGGATCTTAGGGACAAAATTGGGGTCTTACAGATGCCCCTATTTAAGGTCATTCTATCCGGAGAAGTGAAGTTTAGAAATCTTCATCTCGACGCGGTAGAATGGGCTTAAATAACAGTAATGAGACAAATTTTGGTCCCTAAGAGACCTCATGATGCAGATGTATGCGTGCAAAAGACACAACCTCTATGGGGAATATGGTTCACACAGCAGAACAGGCCGATCCATTGGAGTAATACACTCACCAGGAACAGAGACTCTGACAGGACTCTTGTGGGGATAATAAAGAAAAAGAAATGCGTGAGCAGGACACGACTCTGATTAGGGGAATAACAGAACTGACACAGCGTGAACAAAACACGACTGGACTAGAGACCTCACTGGGGAAGTGAAGGACTCAAGCCGGGGAAAGAAGCAATTCCAAAGGAAAACACTCCCGTTGGAAAGACTCAAGCTGACTCGCGAAATGCATGTACTGGGGGGAACACCAATACAGCAACACAAATAGAAACACAGCTCCGCTGGGGAAATCTAGACAAGACTTTCCAGGGGAAGCCAAAGGATGAGATGTTACCGGTTAGTGAGTAACAAACTCAGGAAGAATGAATATCTAAGACCGGTATAAGGGTGATAGATATCAATCGACCAAACATCTGAGAAAGACCTGAAAAAGGTACATAAACTCAGGAAAATCTGACTCCACAAGGGACCAAGGCCATAATAGGGAGCAGAAAGGAAGGAACACCAGGGATACCGAGGTATATAATAGGTGACCGACCGAAAACGTGAATTGGTATATATGCCAAAACACAAACTGGTTAAAGGATGGATATTCGATTCTACAAAGAATACGAATCTTGCTCAACTGGGGACACAAACCCAAAGAGTGCGTGAGATATAATATCCATTACCGTCAAAACGTGGATAAGAATACTCGCATGAGATATATTATCTATTACCGGCAGACCGTAGACAATAAACTCGCATGGTAAGAAACACCAGGGATACCGAAGTATATAATAGGTGATCTACCGAAAATGTGGATTGGTATATATGCCAACACACTCATCATCCAAAACACAAACTGGTTAAAGGATGGATATTCGATTCTACAAAGAATACGAATCTTGCTCAGCTGGGGAATATCAACAAGGACTCCAACCAAAGAGCGCATGAGATATATTATTCATTACCGGCAGACCGTGAATAATATACTCGCAAGGAAAAGACACCAGAGATACCGAAGTATATAATAGGTGACTAACCAAAAAGAGAAACAATCGATACCAAGCATCCGGGTAAACGAAAGACAACTCAAAAGGATAGTTGCAAGCATCCGGCAATTATCCAACAACAAAGAACATTCGACTCCGCAGAGGGAAACAACGAATCTTACTCGACTAGGGAAACACAAAAGGTTTCAACTGAAGAGTGCATGAGATATATTATTCATTACCGGCAGACCGTGAATAATATACTCGCATGGAAGATTATCCATAACCGGTTACTGGGTTAACAAAGGATAAATCGACCAAAAAGAAAGGCATCGGGATACCAAAAATAGGTATATAAAGACGACCAATCAAAGGGAGCAACTATCATTACCAAGCAAACGGGTAAATGAAAGACGATCCGCTGAGGATGAATTGCAAGCATCCGACAATTATCCACAGAAACTAGCTGGGGATACATTGATAAACAATCAATGATCCGGGGAACA
Organism: Lathyrus oleraceus; assembly: GCF_024323335.1. NCBI lineage: Eukaryota > Viridiplantae > Streptophyta > Magnoliopsida > Fabales > Fabaceae > Lathyrus > Lathyrus oleraceus. Next base: position 216,650,252 of record NC_066581.1, on the reverse strand, counting down.
AATCACTAGCAAACGGTGAAAAGACCCACTGGCGACTTCAAAAGGGATAACATTGCGAGCATACGGCAATGATCCAGAAGATTTGCTGAGGATAAATTGCTAGCATCCGGCAATTGTCCAAAAGCAAAGAGGTAATATCAACATCGAACAACGAATGAAGATAACCACCAAGAGTAACCGTCATCGGTTAGGATGAGTAACAAGGTTAACTCTGCAAAGGGGAGAAATTAGGGTTTACAACTACCGAATACTGGGTAGAATACCGAAAATCTGGCTGAGGAAACAAGAGGTTTACCACTACCGACTACTGGGTAGACAACCAAAGACTCGGCTGGGATAACATTGCAAGCAACCGGCAATTATCCACCTGTACCACAAGGTACAAAACTCCGATGGGGAGAAAGAATCACAACATGGGATTTACAACTACCGAATACGGAGTAGAAGACCACAGATTCAACTGGGGGAAGGGTGAATGAAGGCCAAATACTGAGCACTTATTCAACTTGTTCCACAGGGAACGCAAACTCTGTTGGGGATAACCACCACAACAACAGAAAATCCACCATCGACCAGAGCGAACCACAAAGATTACCGCTGGTGGGGGAAAAGAGATAGGACTTACAACTACCGAATACGGGGTAGTAGCCATACTCTGGTGGGGATAACCATAAATTAGGGTTTACATCTACCGAATACTGGGTAGAAAACCAAAAACTCCACGTGGGGATGGGAAAAGAATCACAAATCCGCACGGGAAACAAAAAAAAGGGTTTATAACAAACCACAAACTGCTGGAGAGCAGGCAAACAGGATTTACGACTACCGACTACTGGGTAGAAAACCAACAATTCTTGCTGAGGAATAAAAGGTATATAACCACAAATTCCGCCAACAAGCAAGAAACATAGGACTTACAACTACCGATTACTGGGTAGAAGCCCAAAAGAACTCTGCTGGGGATAAAAAGAATTATTGCCGGTTACTGGGCAATTTATTCATTTACTCCACAGGGAAGCACAAACTTTTGACAAACGCCAATTCGGGATTAATCCGAAAAGATGGACTGAATCAAAACACGTCCTATGAGGGTATAACTCAAAAGGAACAATTTATCCCAATATATATGTTGGGAGGAAACGGAAGAAACCGTCATCCACGAGGACGTATCTCAGTGGGGAACTGCAGAAGGAAAAGACAGACACTTTCTGCTTATGGGCTGACTCTACATGGAGAGATTTAAAACCCGACATCCGCTTGGGGAGATCTTTTAGAGAGATCTATATTACCCTTAGCAGGAGACAACAAACAAAAGATATATGGCAAAAAAATGCAACATGATTATCTGAATGTTTTATGAATATGCATGAATATGCGTGTTTATGTTTGATGAATGCTGACAAAACAGACATATCTAACACAACGGCCTAGGACTCAAACGTCCGGTATTATACTTCCGGATGAAAAACCAACTGGAAAGCCAATCTGCGGAGACCCACACACCGAAAAGCAAAGATCTGCAAGTACTGCAGTGGAAACAGAGAAATCAGGATACACTAAATCTCTGAGTGATGGATCAGCAAAACAAACCAATCAAGGCACAGAAAGTCACAACGGGTAAAACTGCCACCAAGACGAATCTGTCGGGGAAGAAGAAAGACCCCAAGATATCTTGCAGGGAATCCCAGCATCAACTGAGAAACAAAAGTTCACAACACAACAAGAACTGCTGCAAAAGCAACTCCAAACAACTCCAGGGAACAAACCACTGCAGGAGAACAAAATCATCCAAGTAGAATCTAACTGCATAAGCAACTCTACTGGGGAACCCTGTCAGCTACTCTCTTGGGGAACAACCCACTGGGGAGGAGAGATCACACAAGTAGATTCTGCAACAAACCACTCTACTTGGGGAGAACATATGCCCGCCGGATCACACAAGTAGATTCTGCAATAAGCCACTCTACCGGGATCAAAAGCAAATCAGGAAATCAATCCAATCTCTGGATGACAGAGCCACCAACCGACCCTACTGGGGATTGAGAGTTTTCAACCGGCAAAAACTGCCACAACAACCACTCCGCAGACTACGCTGGGGAAAATGGATGAACTACTGGGATATCTACCCATTCAACCACTGAATCCTCACAAAAAGAAACGCAACCATGCTGGGGGGAAGAATAACAACTCCGCTTGCGACGGTGCTGAGGGGATAGGTAAAGCACGGGGATATCAACCCACTGACTGAATCTTAAAACAACATCCTTGCTGGAGAGAAACTGCCGCTGGACTGAGTCTTCAACAACACTCTGCTTGAGGAACAACCCCAACAACAAATTCTGCTTGGGGAACAACCCCAACAGCAAAGTGGAGAAATAAGGATATACCCATGCCAGGAATATGAGCAAATGTCTTACCTGTCGGGAATCATACCACCCTCAGGAGAGCACTGAGAAGTCCTTAGTATCCTTTCGTCATCGTGAATATTCACTTTGTTTAAAACAAATAATTTTGAAACAAAGATTTTGTTTAAAACAATGATATTTTATCAATTAAAACATGCAAAACATTTGTTGAATTGAAACAAATAAGAGTGCAAATAATTGGATAAAAAGCTCAAATTTATTTGATGGAATGGTAGCCTGCAAATGGCAAGACTCCATAGATCTGTACAAATTTGAAATCAGTGATATATATTGGAAGAGGGCTACATTGAACATAATGATCCTTTCTCTACCAATTTGAATCTCGATGTATTCGAAGCTTCAGTTGACGACGAATCGAGAATCTCTGACGAACAGACAGTTGGTGACCAGAAAATCTTGTCAGGATGCAGTTACTTGCCAAATCCCTAATTTTTGCCTAGATTGCCCCAGGGGGAGGTACTCAATCTAGCGGGATGCAAATATACATTTTTGTAAGAATCGCGAAAGACAAAACTTTTGCCCATCCATTGTTGTAAGAATCAAAGCACCGCCTGAAAAGGCCCTCTTAACAACATATGGACCCTCGTAGTTTGGAGTCCACTTGCCCCTGGAATCGGGCGCGAAAGACAAAACTTTCTTGAGCACGAGGTCACCTTCTCGGAACACACGAGGCTTGACCTTCCTATCGAATGCTTTCTTCATTCTCTGCTGATATAACTGACCATGACACATGGCAGTCAATCGCTTCTCTTCAATCAAATTCAGTTGGTCATAACGACTCTGAATCCATTCAGCATCAGTCAACTCGGCTTCCATCAAGACTCGCATTGATGGGATCTCCACCTCTACTGGGAGAACGGCTTCCATGCCATAAACAAGAGAAAAAGGGGTTGCCCCTGTTGAAGTGCGTACAGACGTACGATATCCATGCAAAGCAAATGGCAGCATCTCATGCCAATCTTTGTACGTGACAGTCATCTTCTGGATAATCTTCTTGATATTTTTATTAGCAGCTTCAACAGCCCCATTCATCTTAGGTCTGTAAGGAGAGGAGTTATGGTGTGCAATCTTGAATTCAACGCACAACTCTTCCATCATCTTATTATTCAGATTAGATCCATTATCAGTAATGATCCTCTCTGGCACACCATAACGGCAAATCAGTTGGTTCATGATAAACTTCACAACCACCTGCCTGGTCACATTCGCATACGAAGCAGCTTCAACCCATTTGGTGAAGTAATCAATTGCTACGAGAATAAACCTGTGTCCGTTGGACGCTTTCGGCTCAATCATGCCAATCATGTCAATTCCCCACATAGAGAAAGGCCATGGTGATGAAATCACATTCAGAAGTGTCGGAGGAATATGAATCTTATCCGCATAAATCTGACATTTGTGGCATTTCTTCACATATTTGCAGCAGTCAGACTCCATTGTCAGCCAATAGTAGCCTGCTCTCAACATCTTTCTAGCCATGGCATGTCCATTGGAATGAGTACCAAATGAACCCTCATGGACCTCAGTCATCAACAGGTTTGCTTCGTGTCTATCCACGCATCTGAGCAAAACCATGTCAAAATTTCTCTTATACAGCACTTCACCACTGAGGTAGAAACTGCCTGACAACCTTCTCAAAGTTTTCCTATCCTTCACAGATGCCCCAGGCGGGTATACCTGGTTCTGGAGGAAATTCTTGATATCAAAATACCAAGGCTTGTCATCATTCACTTCTTCAACTGCAAATATGTGAGCTGGTCTATCCAAGCGCATCACGACAATATTGGGAACTTCATTCCAATACTTCACAACAATCATGGAAGCAAGCGTAGCAAGAGCATCTGCCATCCGATTATCCTCTCGAGGAATATGATGAAAGTCAACTTCTGTAAAGAACGTTGAAATCCTTCTTGCATAATCTCTGTATGGAATGAGACTTGGCTGATTCGTCTCCCATTCACCCTTGATCTGATTAACAACTAGGGCTGAATCACCATACACGTCAAGATGTTTGATTCTCAAATCAATACATTCTTCAAGTCCCATAATATAGGCTTCGTACTCTGCCATATTATTCGTGCATTTGAAAGTTAGCCTTGCTGTAAACGGAATATGAGTACCATGAGGAGTAACAATCACTGCCCCAATTCCATTTCCATACTGATTCACAGCGCCATCAAACACCATCGTCCATCTGGAACCAGGTTCCGGACCTTCATCAAGTGTAGGCTCATCACAATCTTTCATTTTCAAATACAGAATTTCCTCATCCGGGAAGTCATACTGAACTAACTGGTGATCTTCAATCGGCTGGTGCGCTAAATGGTCAGCCAAGATACTACCTTTGATAGCTTTCTGAGCTCGATACTCAATATCATACTCAGACAACAACATCTGCCAATGGGCAATCCTCCCAGTTAAAGCAGGCTTCTCAAAAATATACTTGATCGGATCCATTCTGGATATCAACCAAGTTGTATGATTTATCATGTACTGGCGCAAACGCTTAGCAGCCCAAGCCAAAGCACAACACGTCTTCTCAAGCATAGAGTACCGAGACTCACAATCAGTAAACTTCTTACTGAGGTAGTAGATAGCAGATTCTTTCTTCCCTGATTCATCTTGCTGACCGAGTACACAACCCATCGAGTCTTCAAGAACAGTCAAATACATGATCAGAGGTCTTCCTTCCACAGGCGGAGACAAGATCGGAGGTTCAGACAGATATTCCTTGATACTGTCGAAAGCTTTCTGGCAATCCTCGGTCCAATCATGAGACTGATCTTTCCGAAGGAGCTTGAATATCGGCGCACATGTGGTAGTCATGTGGGATATAAATCTGGAAATGTAATTCAAGCGGCCAAGAAAACCTCGGACTTGCTTCTCAGTTTTGGGTGCAGGCATCTCCTGTATTGCTTTGACCTTTGCAGGATCAACCTCAATACCTCTCTCGCTGACCACAAAACCCAACAACTTGCCGGAACGGACTCCAAATGTACATTTGTTCAGATTCAGGCGAAGTCTAAACTTCCTCAGACGCTGAAAAAGCTTCAACAAATGCTCAACATGCTCAACTTCCATTCAGGACTTAGCAATCATATCATCAACATAGACCTCTATCTCCTTGTGCATCATATCATGAAACAAGGTAGTCATAGCTCTTTGATACGTGGCTCCGGCGTTCTTCAGACCGAAGGGCATCACTCGATAACAGAATGTTCCCCAAGGTGTGATGAATGTTGTCTTCTCCATATCTTCGGGTGCTATTTTGATTTGATTATATCCGGAAAATCCGTCCATAAAGGAAAAGACTTTGAATTTAGTTGTATTGTCTACCAACATATCAATGTGTGGTAGAGGAAAATCATCTTTCGGACTAGCTTTATTCAAATCTCTGTAATCAACGCACATACGGACTTTTCCGTCCTTCTTAGGAACAGGCACGATATTGGCCATCCATTGAGGATATACAGAAGTCACCAGAAACCCCGCATCAATTTGCTTCTGAACTTCCTCTTTGATCTTCACTGCCATATCTGGATGAGTTCTTCTGAGCTTCTGCTTCACAGGCACGCACTCAGGCTTCAACGGCAGGAAATGTTGCACAATATCTGTATCTAGACCCGGCATGTCTTCGTATGACCAAGCAAAGATATCGGAATATTCTCGTAGCAAACTGATCAAATCCTTCTTGACAGACTCTTCAAGAAGTGCCCCAATCTTCACCATACGAACACAATCTTCAGACCCCAAGTTGACTGTTTCCAAATCTTCTAGGTGCGGCTGAATGATCTTCTTCTCGTGCTCAAGGAGACAGGTAATCTCATCAGGAATCTCTTCAACATCATCTTCCTCTGCCTCGAATACAGGGAATTCAAAATTGGGAGATGGCGTTGGATCATTATGTTCAATGGGTTTTAGGATCAACCTGCATAATGATTTTGGTTAATGAAAAACTTTAGAATTTAAACAAGCAAATCATTATGCAGATGAAAAATGTTGCTTTTATTCTTGTTTTTATGGGTTTTTTTTGTGATCACTGATTTCATGCAAAAAGCAAAAAGTGAAAACAAATGGAAAAACAAATGTTTAACAATGCATTAATTGAGTGAAAATATCATTGTATATATGCTGCCAACAATGTCATCACTTCTCCTTTTGGCATGGGAGAAGGGTTTTAAACAAAGTGAACAATTACTCTGATCTATGGATGACTGTAGGAACATCTACAGCGACCCAATTGTGGCAGACACCACCAGGAATAACGAAGTTGTTCACATCCTCTGCATCCTCTTCCAAGATAGCAGCAGCTTCTTCCTCAGGTTGATCATCATGGATGAATCCTCCACTCTTGAACAAACCTTGCTCATTATATGCCCCATAACAGTAGCCAATGCCAGCCCGAGATCTATTGTCTTCGAGCTCAATCACCTTCCCTAAACCAGCAACTGCACCACACTCAATGGCCAGTTTTGCATCACGGTAGGAAGCGAAAGAAGGAGACTTCTTCTCAATCGGCTCAGCAATAGACAAAGCTTGGAACGGAGTTCCAACTTCATCCTCTGCATCAATGTATGAGAAAGAAGACAGATGGCTAACCAGGAATAAATCCATCAAAAGCACTTAGTTTGTCAAATTCCTCCTTGAGTTCATAGTTCTCTTGCTCAACATGATCGATCAATCGGGAAGAGTGGGTTCGGGTGTAGTACCGGCGAAGTGCGTCTTCAAAATAAATGAAGATCGCAGGGTCAGACCACAGGACGGGAGACCGGAACAAAACGCCCGCTTATGCAAATGATGCATGCAATGCTCGTGCAGATGATTTGTTTTTTATCTCAAAGGAACTCGAGGGTTTTATTTGCAAACTTTGAAATATTAACATTTTGATCGTATATGAGAATGTGTCATCAGATATATCAGGTAAAAAAAAATTCCGGTTTTTTCCATGTTTGAAATTTTTTGCAAATAAACTCCTTTGAGTTCCTTGAAAATTTTCTTTTTATCTGATGACATGAATGCAGATGAATGCATGAATGCATGAATGCAACAATCACACTCAAGGATCAAGCAAAGCACACCAGACAAAGGTCATGGGAAAGCTCAAAGTATCCCTAATATCAATCATCCATTTTGGTGGATTTAGGTTTTCACCTTATCGACACCCAAGTTCCATTGATATTAACGGTACATGAACCGGCTCTGACATCCTTAATATCAATCATCCATTTTGGCGAATTATGGTTTACACCTTATCGACGCCCAAGTTCCATTGATATTAAGGTTGTCTGAACGACTCAACCATGAATCACGGGTTTGCTGAGAGTCACGAGCATGGGGTCTTGGTTAAGAACCACCCAAAGGGAGTGTACTAGGGTTTAAACCTGCCAGACATGTTCTACCGGAGGTTCCCATAATCATCGTCCCATTTTTCGGATATTATCGGAGGAACGAATACTCGTATTCCAACAATATTCTCAAGAGAGACTCTTATGAGTGTAGTATCGCGTAACAATCGCATCAGAACTGACATCTGAACGACCTTCGCACTACGTCCTAAAAATAAGCCAAGATGGGCTTGGTAAACTAAGGTCCTTGGCTTCTAAGGCACATGATTGAAAGAATAATGCCTAACCATAAATAACTTGTGTGACATTATTAATCCAACATGACCTCCACCAAGTGAATGGACTCGCAAGTCAACTGGCTAAGGAATACTCCACACCAGTCAACAAGACTATGCCATTCTCCTATCCTAGAGTGCACTCGAGTTCGGGTATAGAACTCATCTCACAGAGATCACCAAAGCAAACAGCAATTGTATATCAAGCAATTCAAACATTACAATCAATATAGTTATCCCAAATTGTACAAAAATATGTCAAATAACAAATAACAATGTATCACACAACAAGGGTGAAAAGTAGGCAATACCACCAAGGAACACTTCCCCAGCAGAGTCGCCACTTTTCTGTAGCGGTGTATTCGTCACTTTATGATTTATTGACTAAACCAAAAGCAAAGCATACAAAGAAATTGAGTCGCCACCGCACTTTTATTTATCCAAAGGACTGGCTAAAAAGCGAACAAAAGCCTAAGAAGTTTTACACATAGAAAACTAATGAAAAGATCAGAGAATCTGGGTAAGGTGTAAATTACGCAATGGGAAGGTGTTAGGTACCCAAAACGTCCTAGGTACTCCTAGGGAGCCCTTTTCACACTTGTTGAATGAAAATGTTTATTTATTTATGACATATTGTGCAAACATGATTGGGAAGATGAGAAAAGAATGTACAAGTTATTATTTTTGTGTTTGAACGGATGAACCCGTTGCCTACGTACCTTTCCATGAAAAGGTAAAGGATCAAAATGCCGTAGTTCGGCTAAAAGATTTCCAAATTATCAGTGGGTTCATTTTACAACAAGAGCACTAAGGCTTTTCATTCTCAACAGGAGAAAACTCAACCAAGACCAACAATCCACCATGCGAGGATAGCTTCAACATACTAGTGAGGGGTTAACCCTATAATAAGTATGGAAGACTTACAATCAACTCACTAAGGATGTGGTGAGATTTACATCAACCACTATGAGAATTGAAACCTATGGCTAATGTATGAAAACATATTTACAATGGACAAAGCCACGAAACAATTGAATGGGTGAAATTAATTGATTATGAGTATTCACAAAATATGGTCAAAGTATGATTAAGATTCAATTCAGAAAGAAGTATTATGAAAAGTGAAGTTTGAAAATCAAGGACTTAAAGTCCAGGTTTCTAATTTGAAAGAGGTGAGAATGTTTGCACAACATGTATCTACAAGTTTGAAAAGTCAACAAGTGAGAAGGGATTTTTGAAAGAAAAGGGTATGGATGATGGAGTGTAAAACTTCCTAGAAGTTCACCTCTTGAAATCATATAGAAGATGATTCAAGTGCGTCCTTTGGAATAAAGCAACAAAGCAAGTTAGCAAAATAAAAGACAAAGTGATACCGGATGCCATCAATGGTCTTACTCCAATCTCACACAAAAGCGGATATCGGATACCAATAAATGGATTTACACCAATCTTCTAAAACAAAACAATGATACCGGATGCCATCAATGGACTTATACCAATCTCACAAACAAAAGCGGATACCGGATACCAATAAATGGATTTACACCAATCTCCTAAAACAAAACAATGATACCGGATGCCAATAAATGGTCTTACTCCAATCTCACAAACAAAATAAAACATGGATGTCAGATGCCAATCTATCTGGACTTATTCCAACCTCCACAAGATGATCATAGGAATACAAATGCCAACAACATGGTCTTACAATTGCATCCTCACATACAACAAACAAATAATGCACTGAGCAAAGAGGATATGAGTGACCAATGAAATGGTCTTACACTCTATCCCTTCCAAATCATAGGAACAATGGCCAAAGAACATGGTCTTACAATTGTCCTCAATGGGCAAACACAAATGTGTCACAAAGATATGCAATGATGATCATGCACTAATGAACAATCAATGATGATAAATGCACCAAAGCATGCAAGCAGACATGTTCATATGAATCAATCAGTCAATCAAACAAAGTCATTTAGCACACACTATAACCAAGCAATTAGGCTCAAGCAAGGGGTTAGACTTTAAAGTCAACTGGAATGGGGTAAATGGTGCTCTTAACCTTGACATTGAGAGCCAAGGTGAAGCAGATGAAAGGATATGAAGGGTGTGCCTCATCACTCTTATCTCTGGTCAGAGAGAGTATTGAATATCAGAAGGTGTGGGAGTTCAGAAAGGGGGAACTCTCTCCACAAGTTAAAGACTCGATAGATCTTGGGCTTTTACTCACTATGCATCAACACAAGTAGTGTGAGCAAGGTGAGAGACTCACAGAATAGTAGGAGATAGGCTACATATCTCTTTTGTCTACCAATTGCCTTATTAAAAGGACTTCACCTGCTTGGGGACAAAAATAAACACACAAAGACATTGCCTCTTAAGGAGGACTTCAGGCAGGTGCCTGGCTAAATAACAAGCCAGGTCTTCCAGACTACATGGAGACAAGAGAGTCTACCTCAATGCAAATGCTATTAAGCAAAGCAATGCAAGTTCTCAAAGAACTATTAGCAACTATGGTACCTGAAATCAATCAAATACAATCAGTATACCAATCATAAAGTCAAAACAAACAGCATAAGAACCAACAGTCAACCCAATTATTCACATGTGCAAAGCACAAACTCAAATGAAATGAGTTGGCATCCTACAAAACAAACAAGTTAGTTCATCACAATCAAATAAACCAACATCAATCAACTTGAATTGATCTCCTTAAAGCATTTGCTTCTTATCCTGAAAAGTCAAACTCAAACATGAGAAGTAAGACCACTAGGACAAGCCTAGGGTCAAAAAGAGGTAAAAATTCCAAACAGCAAGTGAAAATAGATCAAAATCAAGGTTTATCAAATAAGAACAAAGTCTAATTGGTCTCATGTCAAAACTATACACCAAATCCATTTCATACACAAAACATGTCAAACCATGCATTTTGAAATCACATTGGAACAAACAGAATGATCACACTCAAACCAATACCAAAATGGCTCAATAAAATCCAGGAAAATTCAAGCTTAAACATGACACATTAAATGAGCAGCATATCAAATTTCATGCTATTTGGACCAGAGGAAGTATGGAAATTAAATTCACTAAGTCATGATAAGCAAAAATGAGCTCAAACTAGGCCACAAATCATGTATCAACTTTAGGCAAGTGTAAAACAGAAATGACATAAGATAAATGAGTCACTCCAAAGCCAAAATGAAGTTAAACAGGTTAAGAATCAATCCACAAAATTTCAGCTTCATATGATAAGGCATGAGAATTTCACAAGGCATGGAAGTTGAACACTCAACAAAAGTTCACAAATGACCAAGCAGCAAAGAAAAATATCAAACAAATAGAAAATGAATCTAAAAAATCTACAAAAAATCATGCTCATACTAGACATACAGAAGAGTCATCATGCAAAAGATTAGAGCAATTAGCATAGCACAAGTATGGAAATTAAAATCCAGAACATGAACAAAGCATAGTGTGACATACATTGTCACACTCATGAAGATCACATCATATCTCCTAATCCAGAAATGAAAAATTAGCAAACCATATACCAAAATCACCAGGAATGAGTCTAGATCATGCATATAAAATTTCATGCATTTTGGAGCAGGCATCAAGATTTCATGAATGAAATGGCAAAACATATGCAAGAAAGATACATGAACAAAGACACTAGACCAAAATAAAAACCATCCATGCACAACTTTTATTATCATACCTAAAGAAAACTAGATGAAAAATGGAGATCAATGCAAAAATTCCCAATCAATTTGGATCATCCATGAATCATTTGTGATTTTTTGAAGTTCAATCACAAAATGAAATAAACATTTAAAACATAAAATGAATTTAAATGCTGCAGTGGCAATTTTGTAAATACGCTGCGTTATGATGAAACGCAGCGTTTCATTTAACCACAGGGCGCCTCCTGATTGGCTGGCTGGCGCGGGAAACAGAGATTCAAAACAAATCCCAGGCAACAAAGATCAAATGCGAAATCTGGAACGAAAATTGAGTGTTCATCGTGTTCTTGCTCCAGAAATTCCTCAAGAACAATTGTTCATGAAAACATGCAAACTATATATCATTGGACTCGTTTCATCACGTACAACAACAATCCAGCAAGCAATTAACCTAATTCTAATCATGCTTCACGGATCGAGCCAAGAAAGTTTCACATCCAAATGTTCAGATCCACATAACTTCATCAATACCTAATGAAAATCTATGATCTAAGTTGCAGTGTGACCTATGTTCCACGATCTACCTAAGCCACATGTTAATTTCAAGAATCGAAGGTTTTGAAATCTCACCTTGTGAATGTGCAGTCCTTGATTCTGGTGTTTTTGAGGCTCCAATGGCAGAAACAGATACTCTATGATGATGTAGAAGATGTGTGAAGGTGAGAATTCAGCTCAACAATGCTCCAGCTTCGCGAAATTGCCAACTGCTATCAACACGAGCTTGCATCAACAGTCCAAATTCAGCATGAGTTTTCCACGATCTTGCTTCAACAGGTCTTCATCATGCTTGCAAATGTTGATTAACACAAGGATCGAGCAAAAGGAATGATGAATTCTTGATGAACAAGTGAAAAAAAGCGTGAAGAGAATTTGAGAGAATTGAGAAATTTTGCTTTGGATCTTGAGATTGTGATTGTGGATATGGATTTTCTGTTACAATTAAGCTCTTATAGTCTTGTTAATCCCACTGCTAAACATGATTAAGCCAAATTGGGAGTGATTAGCAAGAAGCTCATGTTATGTCATTTGGCAAAATTGCCCTTTCTCACCTTGAACTAATGGAACAGTAAACTTTTGCTTGCAGCAAGTCATAAACCATGTTTAGAAGCTATTCAAATTGGTTTGGCATGAAAATTCCATGTACTTTTGAAAATGGCCTTTTTTCCCACCAAATTTTAAATTGATCACTTGAAAAATGACCTTTTTGTGTGTTGATTTTTGATGAAATGTAATGATGCATTATGATAGTACATGTCAAATGGGATTTGCTCAAAAAAGAATCACCCAAATTGGCCAAATGGTTTGAAAGTTATGCCTCCTTGAAGTTCAACTTTTTCTGAAAATGATTTGATCATAACTTGCCAACCACACATGAGAAATGAGTGTCCTTGGACTTTTTGGAAAGGTGAGAGCAAGATCTTCAACTTTCATGTTGGACAAATTTTGATTTGAAGCATTCTTGGACATGTAATTTTGAGGAGAAGGACTTTCCATTTTTGGCAGCTGAAAATTACAGGTCCTTACTATTTTGGGAAACTTCTTGCCTGACCTCCAATTCTTCAATGATGATCTTTGAAATGTTAATTGAAGCTTATATGGACATGAATGAGGTCTTTCTAACCATCTCACACCTTCCAATCCCTGATTAAATGCACAGTTGACCACAGTTGTCTTTGCTAGGGTTTTGGTTGACTGAGCCATGTTCTGATTAATTTCAACCCTCTTTCTCTTGAGATCTTGATACCAAATGATACCATAACCCATATGAACTCTTGATGAATGATCATGGTGCCCAAATTCTTCAAGAATGGTCACCATCCATTGCCCAATGGCTGATTTTGACTGGTTTGACCTAGTTTGCTTCATCTGCAAGTAACAAGGTTAGATGACCATATTTTTGTACTTTTGGTTAGTAAACAAATGAAAAGCAATGATATACAAATGCAATACATGCTTGGTGATCAAGAACCACACTCACAAGATACCCACCCACTAGGAGGGAAGCAAAGATGCACAATGATCCTTGAGGCAATGAATGATATGATATGATGCCATGAGGGATCTTAGGGACAAAATTGGGGTCTTACAGTTATGTCTATATTGAACACAAGGCATAGACCGTGTCATCCTTGTCCAGTTCAATATTGGGACCATAGACATTTATCCTGTTATGCAGGATGGGAAAATTCCATCTAGGTCACACATGTCCCTCAGCATGCTTCGTGGAGTACCCATCAACTGTCTTTATGGTTATCCAGTTACGGACAATGTTGGATCAGCAATAAAGCACTCGACTCTACATCTAGGATCCATAGTGGTTTCAGGTCGAAGAGTTGTATACACCATTATCACCATGAGAATAACTTATGACACTTTGCATAACTTTCTATATAGTATTCTCATAGCGGGTCAATCCGGTATAAATATTACTCTTAATATTCATACCTATGTTTAAGACTTGATAACTCTTTATCAATGATCCATGAGATGTGATCATCAGTCTACAAACATAATAGTCTTAATGCTTTAATGTTGTCCCACTTCACAATAAAGCTCGACTACGGATACTTTAAGAATAGTGTCCTTATGTTTAATGTACTCTCATGATTAAGTCACACTTAATACATTAAACGGACTATCTATTCCAGGGACTTTATTAATCAAACATAATAAAGAAAAAGCCTTTTATTATTAATAAATAATTCGATACAAGTACCAAAAGTATTGGCCTCTAGGGCTTACACCAACAATCTCCCACTAGCACTAGAGCCAATCAGGCATACCCATAGATCTAGTATGGCCATCATGCTTCTGCTGCGCAAGAGGCTTTGTCAGTGGGTCAGCAATATTGTCAAGTGTAGGTACTCTGCATATTTTCACATCTCCTCTATCTATTATCTCTCGAATGAGATGATAACGCCTAAGTATGTGTTTGGATTATTGGTGAGATCTAGGCTCCTTAGCTTCTGCGATAGCACCATTGTTATCACAGTAGAGACCAATGGGATCCACAATGCTAGGAACTATGCCAAGTTCACTAATGAACTTTTTGATCCAAACAGCTTCCTTTGCTGCACTTGAGGCAGCAATATACTCGGCCTCGGTTGTAGAATCAGCAACTGTATCTTGCTTTGAACTTTTCCAGCTCACAGCGCCACCGTTTAAGCAAAACACATAACCAGATTGCGATCTAAAGTCATCCTTATCTGTCTGGAAGCTAGCATCGGTGTATCCAATTACAGCCAACTCTTCCTGACCTCCATATATCAAGAATGAGTCCTTAGTCCTTCTTAAATACTTAAGGATATTCTTGACAGCTACCCAGTGAGCATCACCAGGATCAGATTGGTACCTACTCGTTGCACTTAAAGCATACGAGACATCTGGTCCAGTACATAACATGGCATACATGATAGATCCTATTGCAGATGCATATGGAATCTTATTCATACGATCCCTTTCTTCCTTAGTTAAAGGGGATTGTGTTTTTGATAGACACAGGCCATGTTGCATAGGTATGAATCCTTTCTTGGAATCATGCATATTAAAGCGTCTCAACACTTTGTCTATGTATGTACTCTGACTTAGGCCAAGCAGTTTTTGTGATCTATCTCTATAGATTCTGATTCCTAATATATAGGCTGCTTCACCTAGGTCCTTCATAGAAAAGCATTTCCCCAACCAAAACTTTACTTGTTGTAGGGTAGGGATATCGTTTCTAATGAGTAATATGTCATCTACATATAATACCAGGAAAACGATCATGCTCCCACTAACCTTCTTGTAGACACAAGGCTCATCTTCATTCTTGATCCATGAGTGATACATCACCTTGATTAGTTATGAGATATCCATATCTCTCAGGTAGGTGACGTATCCTGCCTATCCTACGCTGGTCTTGTTCTACTTGAGCAGGTTGCTCTTACACAACTACTTGTGTTTCCTGCTCTAATTCCTCCATAGGTGTATCAATGCTTTGTCATTCTTGAATTTCTTCAAGCTCTACTTTCCTCCCACTGGTTCCTTTGGAAATAAAATCCTTTTCTAGGAAAACTCCAGTTAGAGCGACAAACATTTTGCCCTCAGAAGGATTGTAGAGGTAATACCCTCTTTTTTTCTTTAGGATACCCCACAAATAAGCATTTGTCAGATTTGGGCTCAAGCTTAGTTGAAACTTGTCATTTCACATAAACTTCGCAACCCCAAATCTTCATGTAAGACATATGTGGTTTCTTACCACTCCATATGTCATATGGTGTCTTCTCAACCTTTTGGATGGAACATGGTTAAGTGTGTAAGTTGCTGTCAATAGTGCATGTCCCCAAAAGGAGTTTCGAAGATCGGCGTGACTCATCATGGATCGGACCATGTCTAACAGGGTTCGATTTCTTCTCTCAGATACACCATTCCATTGGGGTGTTCCAGGAGGAGTAAGCTGGGATAGGATCCCACACTCTTTCAGATGGTCATCAAAATCTAGGCTTAAATACTCACCACCTCGATCTGATCGAAGAGTTTTAATATTCTTACCTAGTTGGTTTTAACTCGTTAGGTTTCACCCTTTTAGTATTAATGTTATTAATATGCATTTCAAGATCAAGGACATATAGTCCATTGCTCATTTGTGCAGTAGCATAGAATATATCATTCAAATAAATTGAGCAACAATTGTTCTTTATTATAAATGAAAAACCAAACTTGTCCAAACAAGAAATGGAAATAATATTCCTGCTAATTGCAGGTACATAATAACAGTTCTCTAACTGAATCATAAAACCACTAGGTAAAGTCAATACATAAGATCCTACGGCTAAAGTAGCAACCTTTGCTCCATTGCCAACTCGTAGGTCAACTTCACCTTTTGCCAAATCTCTACTCCTTTTCAGCCCCTGCACATTTGTACAAATGTGAGAACCGCATCCAGTATCTAATACCCATGATGCAGAAGTAGATAAATTTATTTAATAACAAAAATACCTGAAGTTGAAGTCTCTACTCCATTCTTCGTATCTTCCAGGTACTTTGGGCAGTTTCTCTTACAGTGTCCGGTCTTACCGCAATGGAAACAGTGGGTCTGGGTTTGGAAACTTCCTTGCCTTTCCCTTTATCACACTGCTTGGTGGGCCTTTTGTTCTGTCTCTTTCCATTCCCGATCATCATAATGGACTTCCCTTTTGTCTTCAGATTCTGCTCAGTTGTTCTTAACATGGCTAGTAGTTCAGGAAGAGATTTGTCCATATCATTCATATTGAAATTTAGGACAAATTGACTGAATCCATCTGGCAACGATTGCAAGATCACATCAGTCGCAAGTTCGTTTCCGAGGGGAAAACCTAACCTTTCAAGGTTTTCCACATACCCAATCATCTTGAGCACATGGGGACTTACAGGGGCTCCCTCAGCTAACTTGCTTTGAAAAAGGGCTTTTGAAACTTAAAACCTCTCATGCCTTGCTTGCTCTTGATAGAGCATCTTCAGGTGTTCGATCATATCGAACGCTGTCATGTTCTCATGTTGCTTTTGCAATTCTGAGTTCATGGTAGCTAGCATGAGACAAGCAGTTTCATTGGCATCATCGACATGCTTCTTATAAGCATCTCTTTCTGTCTTAGGTGCAAAACTAGGAGGTTCCTCTTCAGGAACAGGTTTCTCGAGGACATACAGCCTTTTATCATGTTTGAGGACAATCCTCAGGTTTCGGTGCCAATCCAGAAAATTTGTCCCAGACAATTTTTCCTTGTCAAGGATTGATCGCAAAATGTTGTTAGAGGTGTTTGTTGTCATGGTAATCTACATAAGGATTAATGAAAATATATGTATCATTGACATATTTAATTAGGCCTTTAATTAAATATGCTCCCACTATTTTATTCAAAACAAATGACCCTCATCATTTGATTCGGAAAATCCCGTTGGAAGATTTTCTAGTGGGTCGAGATCCTTATTTCACTTCGTTCTAAGTCCGCGTAGGCGGATTACACAAAACTAGGTTATTTAGGTAGGAACTCCTTCCAATTGTATCTCATACAACTCTCGAAAATTTCAGTTGGGTGAATAACTCCTTATTCCAATCCATCATATGGATCATTCCCAACTCTTGCTTCTAAACATATATATAATCTTATTATAATTTGTTTAGTTAAGTTTGACCCATTGTTTTAACAGTTGGATATTACAATTATCCCATCGCACCTTACTAATATATAGATCACGCACCTCGCGTAGGCGAAACCTACATTATCCATTACTAGTCTTGATGAGTGTTAAAACTTGGAAAGCATAAACTTAATATTTAATTTAAGGGAATTGCAATTGTTTTGATCTCACCGACTTATTTATCATATAAATCGTCTCTCACATGCATCAACATATATTCACATGCATCAACATACATACACATGCATCAACATACATAATGAAACAGTTATGGCCCCTAGCGCAATTGTTCTCCCAAGCCAATGAGAGAACCTAAGTTAACCTAATAACGATCTAAGCTTCTCCAAGCAAGATCTTCAAGGTTGTCCTCCTTTGATATTGAATTCTTCTCTTTCTTCATAACATTGTCCTCCTTTGACATTGAATTCTTCCCTTTCTTCATAACCTTGTCCTCCTTTGATATTGAATTCTTTTCTTTCTTCACAATATTACATTACAGAAGAAACTCGTTTTACATACGAGGGAGTGAGATGAGAAAAGAAGTTACATTAAGAGATTAAAAAGAGAGGCACGACACGCAGGTCGTATTAAAAACCCAAAACAAAATAAAGGACAACTAAGGCCATAACTGATCACCACAAGGCAATAATAACAAACACATTATTATTATTAATTTTAATTCTTCTAATTAATTAAAACAAAATTAAATTTCGGCGACCGATCATACTACGTAGAGTTATCCGGGGGTTCCGCTGACCGATCAGCGGACGGGGTTCAAGGGGGCAGCGCCCCTTGCGGGGTTGGAGGGGCAGCGCCCCTGTCCAAAAATTTTAATGAACAATTCATTTGAAATGGACATCGTTTTGCATCAACACAACTCTTGCACAGTCACAAAACAGAAACCCCGAGAATTCTGACTCTTTGAGTGTGACGACCGTCACCAAGCCCATGACGAACGTCATGCCCAGCTTGTTACGACCGTCACAGGCCCATGACGAACGTCACGCGGCCAAAAACAGAAATGCCTAGAATTCTGGATCTGTGAATGTGACGACCACCACAAAGCACGTGACGACCGTCATGTCCAGCTTGTTACGATCGTCACAAGCTCGTGACAAACGTCACGCGGCCAAAATAACAGAACTTTGAAACAGTGAACAAACGTGTTCCAAAAAGCCCTAAATTCACAACTCTTTGACGGCACAACCCTTGCGCCGTCACCAACCCTAATGCGCCAATTTCAGACCGTCAAACACGCCTCGATTGTTGATTCAGTATGATTGATCAACAGGTCATTGCTTCACCATACTAATGTCGGATTCCGAAGCAAATGACCATTGATCGCTCAAAGGAAAACAACCATTCAGTGTTTGAATGAACGAAACAGAAACAATATATCATATATACCGTACTTTGCATTAGGATTACTTATATCATATATAAGTTGATCGGTCTCAATTGCGTAACCTATGGACGATCGATGTATCGCTGCTTCACCATACTAATGTCGGTTCCGAAGCATAGTCAACATCAATCATCCAACTCCTACACTCATGATGCCAAACTTAATTACCCGTTTAATTAATTGATTCATTCTGCCTTTTAATCATATTAATACAGAAATTAAACAGCTATCCGATTCATGGTTTCGTAAGTGGCTCTGATACCACTGAAGGAGAATTGTGATCCAAAGTGCAGCGGAAATTAAAATTTTCTCCTTTAGAGATCCTTACGAATGGTCATGATCAGTGATAGAATATTTACCTCTTGTGACGATTGAAACCTTTCGTGCAGATCTCTTGTGACGATCAAAACCTTTGATGCAGATCCACGGAGCGATCACGAACGTTGAACGATGACAACGTCTCTACTCAGTCCACACGAACGGATTCCTTCAATCTCAGTGCTAGCTGGTACGAATGAAGGCTTTGAGTGAGAGAGAGAGAGAGAGAGAGAGAGAGAGAGAAAACGAAAATAATGCAACCGCTATGAATGCTTCTGCACAAGGGTTCTATTTATAGAACCACTTGTGTGGGCTTCAAGCTAAAAAGCCCACTTAAGTGTATTTTGGCCCATATCTTATAATATGCCCAAAATCACTTAAGCCCATGGTACCTTACCATATTTCATATTCTACTCAAGTACACCGTACCTTACGATGTTCTATAATTCACTTAAGGGCACTGTACCTTACGGTATTCCTTAGTTACTCTATCTCTCATCAATCCGTCCTTTGTGTGTGACCCTGTAGGTTTTCGTGACGTTGGCAATTATATTAAATCACGCATTTAACATAATAAACAGTGAGCGGTATCTAGCAACACATCACTGCTACCCAAGACACGAAAATGTCATGTGATCTGACAAAACCTTTTGTGATAATACTTGTGTGTATAATTACCCTTTTGCCCTTATGTCTATATTGAACACAAGGCATAGACCGTGTCATCCTTGTCCAGTTCAATATTGGGCCCATAGACATTTATCCTGTTATGCAGGATGGGCAAATTCTATCTAGGTCACTCATGTCCCTCAGCATGCTTCGTGGAGTACCCATCAACTGTCTTTATAGTTATCCAGTTACGGACAATGTTGGATCAGCAATAAAGCACTCGACTCTACATCTAGGATCCATAGTGGTTTCAAGTCGAAGAGTGGTATACACCATTATCACCATGAGAATAACTTATGACACTTTGCATAACTTTCTATATAGTATTCTCATAGCGGGTCAATCCGGTATAAATATTACTCTTAATATTCATACCTATGTTTAAGACTTGATAACTCTTTATCCATGATCCATGAGATGTGATCATCATTCTACAAACATAATAGTCTTAATGCTTTAATGTTGTCCCACTTCACAATAAAGCTCGACTACGGATACTTTAAGAATAGTGTCCTTATATTTAATGTACTCTCATGATTAAGTCACACTTAATACATTAAACGGACTATCTATTCCAGGGACTTTATTAATCAAACATAATAAAGAAAAAGCCTTTTATTATTAATAAATAATTCGATACAAGTACCAAAAGTATTGGCCTCTAGGGCTTACACCAACAAAGGATTGGCATGAGATGCTCTCATTAAAAAGATTATTCAGAAGATGGTATCGTACATCCGTTCGCACTTCAACAGGGGCAACCCATTTCTCTCTTGTTTATGGTATGGAAGCAGTGCTCACCGTAGAGGTTGAGATTCCTTTATTACATGTGCTCATGGAAGCCAAGTTGACTAAGGCTAAATGGTGTCATACCAGGTTTGATCAGTTGAATTTAATTGAAGAGAAGAGATTGACTGCCATGTGTCATGGTCAGTTGTATCAACAAAGGATGAAGAAAGCTTTTGATAAGAAGGTCAGACCTCGTGTGTTCAGAGAAGGTGACCTTGTGCTCAAGAAGATTTTGACGTTTAAGCCAAATTCCAGAGGAAAATGGACTCCTAATTATGACGGCCCATATGTTGTTGTAACACCCCAAAATTTGCCCTCCTTATTCACGCATTCATTTTTAGGTCATTTAACATTAGATATATTGCATTTCATCATGTCAATCGGGATTAGCTCCAAGAAGCTTGAACATCATCCAGGACACTTTGTGGGTTCTATTTAGATGATCAGTCAACACAAGGGAAAAACTTGAGTTACTTCCAACAGGGGTCTATTCGTCAGTCAAAACGTTAATCTTGAAGGGGCAAAGGTTTGTTCATGAGCTGTCATGCTCGCTAGGCGAAGCCCATGTGTTATGCAAAAAACAAAACAAAAAAAAACAAAAAAAACAAAAAATAAATAAATAAATATATATATATATATATATATATATATATATATATATATATATATATATATTAATTTAAATAAATAAATAAATAAATAAAAAATAAATAAATAAATAAATAAAAGAAAAAATCTCAGATTTGGACCTCTCTCATTTGAGCCCACAAAGCCATGAAAATCAAGTTATAAAAGAGGGAGAACAGACAGAAAAAGGGAGAGAAGCAAAACACTCTGAGGTTTCCTTGGAACAAAACCCTGGACAAAACCTGGAGAGAAACCTAGACAGAGAGAGTGAGAATTAATCTGCAGCAACCTCCAGGCAACTCTGAAAGGTTCATTTTGACTCACACACTTTCAGCTCAAGCAAACCCTAACATTGGTTTGCAAATCCAGCCGTGCCATTTGATTTCAACCGATCTCTCCAATCAGGTTTGCCCTTATTCCCATTACCTTTATGCTCTTAATTTGAATCATCTGAATGTATGAGGTATTATGGGTGAATTTGATACCCTTTTGATGCATGTGTTTGACTAGAGGTTTAGGCCTCCTACCCTTGGTTGCTTTTTGTGAGCTTTTTGTGAATTGAAAGGGCATGATTCATGTGGTTACATTTTGATTTGGGGGCAACTCTTGATTACCCTATTTTGTTTCTCTAACCTGTTTGTTGAGTTTTATTTTGTGAGGGCTCACATGACTCTTGCAGAGATGGCTTGCCTGGTGTTCCACTTTATTTGTGGGATACCACCTGGAGGTTTCATTCCGATTACCTGTACTGACTCACTTTCTTTGATGGTGTTAGCTTGGAAGGATCTCAGGGTTTCCTTGTTCCGTTAATTACTGTTACTTTGGATCTTTATCCGTGTGGTACTTTTACATTTTCCCGTATTTTTACCGCTTTCTTAGCTGGAAGACCTCGATAGGAGGCAATGTTTTGTGTGTTTACTTTATGCAGGTTCCTTCGTCTAGGATTTCCTTTTTGCATGAGCATCCCTAACCCTACCAACTCATTGATTTTTCTTCTCCTAAAAACACGTTAACTCCTTCTACTACAGGCGAGTAAGTCTCCAAAGGTCGAGCATCCGGTAGATTGCGTAGTAACGTCGTTCGTCCAAAACCCAATCCATAACCCCGTAGTTAGCCGAACTACGGCTTGCTCTGATTCTCATTCCAGATGAGATACGTAGGCATAAGACGCGATGTCTTAGCGAGCACAATTACCCTTAACCCCTAGGTAGCCGAGCTACGAAGACTCTGATTCTCATATTCAGATGAGATACGTATGCAGTGGATGCGACATCCGCGCGAGTCATTTTCTTTTGACCCCCTTTTTTTTAGTAAATAACACATTAGATAAACCCACACCCTTTAGACAAGAACTACAAAAGTGGATCCCGTAGAGTACTACGGATGCGTAGGGGTGCTAATACCTTCCCCTCGCATAATCGACTCCCGAACCCAAGATTTGGTTGCGAGACCCTGTCTTGTCCTTTCCTTTTTCCAAATTTACTTCGAGCGTTTCCTTTCCCTCCTTTGGGATAAATAACGCACGGTGGCGACTCTCCTGTCTTTCTTCGCCGGTTGTTTTTTTTCGCATTCCATTTTTCAGGTTGCGACATCTGGCGACTCTGCTGGGGATCCGGTTTCCCTAAGCGAGTCCCTCCTAGCTTTTGTAGGTTGTTTGTTTATTGGGTGTTTATTCTTTTGTACAGTTATTTATCTTTCAGCATTTACCTACTTTATTGCATTGTGTACATATGACTGCCGTATCTGCTGGTTCTGTTTGTGAGATGAGTTCTATACCCGAACTCGAGTGCACTTAGGATAGGAGAATGACATAGTCTTGTTGACTTGTGTGGAGTTATTCCTTAGCAAGTTGACTTGCAAGCCCATTCACTTGGTGGAGGTCATGTTGGGATCAATAATGTCACACAAGTAAGTTGTGGTTAGACATTACTTTTTCCAATATAGACCTTAGAAGCCAAGGACCTTAGTTTACCAAACCCATCTTGGCCTATTCGTAGGACGTAGTGCGAAAGTCATTCAAGTGTAAGATTTGATACGATTGTTACGCGATACTACACTCATAAGAGTCTCTCTTGAGAATATTTTTGGAATACGAGTAGTCGTTCCTCCGATAATATCCGAAAGATGGGATTATGACTATGGGAACCTTTTGTAGAACATGTTTGGCAGGTTTAAACCTTAGTACACTCCCTTTGGGTGGTTCTTAACCTAAACTCCATACTCGTGACTTGCAACAAACCCTTGATCCATGGTTGATCCGTTCAGGCAGTGCAACCTGACAGATGTTCAAGCGGATCCAGCAATTCTGATTGACATTGTAGCACCTCAAATTTGCACCTATCATTGTACATACATTCTCATGTTAGGTCATAGCATAACATGGTCCACTGCATAGCATTGCATTGTCCCATTTGCCTCAAGTGCAAGCCAATCAAGAGAATTAGGTCAAACTGGTCAGGAGATCAGTCAGTCAAGCAAGCAAGTGCATTTCTCAAGGAGCCAAGGCCCTAGGGTTGGTACAACATGTTCACATGACTTGGGGATCCATTTGAAGTGTTTTGGTCAAGGATTGGATGTTCAGAAGTCATCAGTCAATGCACAATCAGTCAGAAACCCTAAAAGTCAACTGTTGGTCAACTGTCCATTTAATCAGTGATTTGATGATGGGATTTGGTTTGAGAGAGCTTATTCATGTCCATATAGTCCTCATATATCATGTAAAACACCATCATGGAAGAATTTGAAGCCAGATCAGAAATTTCCAAAAATGGAAACTGGACCTGTAACTGAAACTTACCAAAAATGGAAAGTCTTGATCCTCAAACTTACATCATGATACAAGCTTCAAATGAATTTTTGCCCAACATGAAAGTTGAAGATCTTGTTCTCCCATTTCCAAAAAGTCCAAGAACACTCAATTCCCATGTATGGTTGGCAAGTTATGATCAATTCATTTTCAAAAATTCTTGAACTTCAAAAGGCCATATCTCTCAAACCATTTGGCCAATTTGGGTGGGGTTTTTTCCCACAAGTCACATTTGATCCCCTCTTTCCAAAAATGTAACTTTCATGTACCAAAACTTCACCAATCAAAATGGCATTTTTGGACTTGCATGAATTGTTTTCAAGTGTGGTACAAAAGTGAATTTGTGAGATAATCATTTCCAACCATTTCTACCAATCAAACATGTTCTGAAAATGCATTTGTGACATGAACCAAGTCATTTTTATGCAGTACATATAGCCATTCCCAAGTTGCTTGAAAATTGGACAAAAGTACACTTTTTCATCAACTCTATCCCACATTTCCATGGACTTGGATTCAGTACCACAAAAAACAGCAGAGGTACATCATTTTTTCTGCAAAATGAAACCCCTAGCAGCAGCCATCTAACCACAGAAAACTCTCATTCTCTCCCAATTTCCATTTTGACATCTTGCAAATTTCTGACCAAAATTCTCAAAGAACCACGAGCAGCCTTGTTGATTCATCATCTGGCAACTATTTGGAAGCCCTTTTTAACACTTTTTCTCAACTGTAAAGCCCCTCCATTACCGTTTCATCCAAGCTCTCATTAATGGCAGCTCAAGTTCTGGACCATCCCAAGCTTTCCTAGGCCAAGTTTCTTTCACCATTCACCTTGTTGAAGTTAGTTGAGCACCTGTTTCGAAGAAGAATAGCCAAACAACACCAGAATCTCCACTGCTTTTCATTTTTGGTAAATTTTCGATTCTCCCTATTTGTAAAACCATGCTGTGCAATGTATAGATCCTTTTACCCTGATCATTATGAGCTTTGAATGGTAGAAATTGGTTAAGTATTTAGCAAGATATTTGGAAATGAAGTTTGGTGTTCATATGAATTTTTGCTCGATTCTCTCTCAATAGCTTGTTTCCATGAAAATGAGGTGTGGATTTGTCATGTATGAGGTTTGATGGTTCTATTAGTATGCTCATTATTCATTTCTGGAAGTTTTTTTTCTTGAGCAAGTTTTGATGTTGGAATTTCTTTGGTTCGATTCATGCTTATTGTTGTGTATTAATGGAAATTATTGATGGATTCTTGCTTGCCATGCCATGCTGAACATTTGTGTATATTTAATTTTGGTTTCTGGAAAAATTTTGAGAAAACACGAATTGGGGATGATGAACCTTCATCTTGCTGCATGAAACCCTAGCTCCATGAATGCCTTGCCCAAAACTTGTATTTTGAACGTATGAATGTTCACTGTTGCGCCATGCACCAATCAAATTATTTCCCTGGCTGCCCCAAAACGACACCGTTTGAATTAGTGAATCACAATATTACGCTTTTGCCATCCGGTCTTTTAATTATTCCAATTTATTTCATTTTCATTTCAACAATTATTTCATTTGATCATCAATCTTGCAAAATTCATAACTTGTTCATTTCAATTCCAAATTTCATGGGAATTTTTGCATCATCTTCATCATGATCCCTAGTTTTTTATCATTATTTTTCCAGATTTTTTTGATCAGTGAATTTTAAATGGCACTAGGGTTTGTAACATGTGACCAAATATTGTACATCTTGCCAAATCTATTGTGAAATTGTGATGCTTTGTCCATGTGATCTGAAATTTTTTATGCTTAATCTACACTCATCCATGTTTATTTTGATGTAAAGATCATGATTTTATCTTATGTGGTTTGAGAGTTGTGATTTTTTGAAGTAGGGTGTGACAACTTGTGTCACACCATGGATGTTCAACTTCCTGATTTTTGATGACATGTTTCCTGACCTCCAATTGATGTGAAATTTTGCATGAACCTTCTCTCATATGTCTAGTTTATGTGTGAATTTTATTGGATTTAATTATGTCATTTCTTAATTGTTTGGGATTTTTGTCCCCTGTTTGGTCTTATGTTGACTTTTTGTGACACTTGTTCCCATTTCATTGGTGAAATTCTCATACTTTATTAGATGGACATGAAATTTTACATGAGATAACTAGACATCCTAATCTTTGCCATGGTTTTAGTCCTATTCATTTATCATGCACCATTTCTGATTTATGATTTTTCTAAGTTGATGCATGTTTGGTTGACTTCCTTAAGCATGTTCAAAATTGCTTTGACTTTCTGATTTTTATTGACTGCCTTCCACTTGTCCAAATGAGATGAAATTTGACACGCTTACCTTGATGTGGGTTGTGATTGGTCATGATTTATTTGGTGATTTTTGGAAATGTTTGAGATTACTTTTGATGCAAGTCTTGCTGTTGACTCCTATGAGCTTCTAAATGCCATGCCTTGACCTAAATTGTTCATGAAATGATGATGATGCATGATATAAACATGAAACCAATTGGGTTTGCTTCTTGATTGTTTGAACATGATTTTGGATGCTTGCCCTTTGCTGTTTTGACTTTTTCATTCTCTTTTGACCCTAGGCTTGCCCTAGTGGTCCTGTTACTCACCTTTGAGCTCATGTTTTCAGGATGACCAACAAATGACCAATGAGACCACTTCTTTTTGATTGAGCTTGCTTAAATACCATGACTAACATGTTTTGTTTTGTAGGTTGCTTGGCTCACATGCCTAGAGCCTTGTGCCTTGCACATTCACTTGCTTCTGATTAACTGTTGATGTCTGTTTCTTTTTGCTTTGTTTGAAGTTGTATACTAATGTCTGCTTGACTATTTCAGGTGCTTTTAGTTGCTCAGTTCCTTGTGAACTTTTGCTTTGCTTTGCTTGTATAAGCAATTTGCATTGAGGTATACTTCTAATCTTCATGTAGTCTGGAAGACCTGGCCTGTTACTTGGCCAGGCAACTGTCTGAAGTCCTCCTTAAGAGGCCATGTTTGTGTATGTTTAATTTTGTCCTTGCATAGAGTCAAAGTCCTCCTAAGTGAAGAGGCAATTGGCAAAACCCAAGGGATATGCAACCTATCCCCTGCTATTCTGTGTGTCATCTGCTTTGCACACACCACTGTGTTGATGCATTGCAGATACAAACCCAAGATCTTGTACAATTGTACAGTTGAGTCAGTTTTAAATGTGTAGAAGGGTTCCCACTTTCTGAACCCACACATTCTTGTCTTGAGCTCTCCCAGGCCAGGGATAAGAGCTGTGAAGTCTTATCTTCACTCACCTTTCATCTGCTTCACCTTAGCCCCTCAATGGCAAGGTTAAGAGCAACATCTACCCAGTTCCAGAGGTTTGTTTGTTGAGGTTGATATGACCCCTCGACTAAAACCTAACCCTTGTTTGAGCCACTTGCTTGTGTATAGTGTGTGCTATCTGTGCTTGTATGTTTGTTTGACTTGCTTCCTGTGCAAGTTAGGGTTAGTTTAGACTTGCTTCCTGTGCAAGTTAGGTTTTGCTTGGCTTGCTCCCTGTGCAAGTTAAGTGTGTGTGTGGCTTGCTCCCTGTGCAAGTCATGACTAGGATAGGCTGGCTCCCTGTGCCAGTTAGCTAGAAACCTTAACTTAGGGATGATTTGCATGATAACATCTAGGCTCGAGTCGTAGTCTCCCTAGTTGTGTCTCCCTCTGTTATCTGGTTAGGCTAGTCCCTTTTTCCCTCCGTAGGGGAACTACGTCGCCCTGATCCTCATACCAGATGAGGTACGTAGGCAGGAGATGAGCAGATCTCTCCGGGCGCCTGTGTCTTTGTTTTGTCTTGTTGTGTGCTTGCAAGCTGATGTAAGTCCATCGAGTGGCATTTGGGTTCCAGTGTGCGTGTGTTTGGTTCGGATGCTGATGTAAGTCCAGTGATTGGCATTCAGGCTCCACGTTTGCCTTTGCCTGTGTTTGTTTGTGTGCGTGTCAGCCGAGTTACGAATGCTCTGATTCTTCTCTCGTTCGAGGAGATACGTATGCATAAGGTGCGATACCTTAGCGAGCATGTGTCGTTTCCCCAGTCCGAACTACTTCGACTCTGATGTCTATGCCTGATAGACTAAGTAGGCCCAGGATGCGATATCCTGCCGAGTCAGTTTCAGTCAGTTTCTTTTGTCTCTTTCAGCCAGTGTGTGTGTGTGTGTGTGAGCAGTGTTTTAGCAACCATTTTCCTTTCTATTGTGCGTGGATCCCGTCGAGTACGACGGATGCGTAGGGGTGCTAATACCTTCTCTTCGCATAACCGACTCCCGAACCCATCCTCTTTGGTCGCGAGACCATGTTCTTTCCAGGTTTACTCTGAGCGTTTCCTTTCCCTCTTTTGGGATAAATAACGCACGGTGGCGGCTCTGTTGTTCTTCTTTTCCCGCCGGTTTTTCGCGTGATGCGACAGCTGGCGACTCTGCTGGGGAAAAAGAAGTTGACCTGTGCTGGTCCGTCTTCCCTAAGCGAGTCTCTCCTAGCGCTCTCTAGGTTAGGGCTTTGGTTGCTTTGTGCTGTTATTTATTGCATTCATTTGTATATATTTGCATTTATTGTTTGCATTCATGTTTGCACTTATGTTTGCATTTCTTCATCTGTTCACCTGGCTGGTTGTCTGTTTCTCTCTGTTGGGGTGGGAGTTACATGAGGTAAAAGGCCCAATACCTAGGCCATGAGTGAAATCTAGGATACTTAGGAATAGAGTGATTCATGGGAAGCGGGTGGTATTGCGCCACTTAGCGGAACATTGATATCACGAGCAGTTCAGACCCTGGTGGGATATTATCGTTACATACTTCGGGTGTGTATATGATGATGTTCTGCGAAAGGTTATTTATGCTGCGTTTCTCTCGACCTTACCCTGGCATAGATGACACCCGTGAGTGGGGAGGGGATGATCATTATTACAGGTACAGGTACTTGTTGGTGACTTGTTGGTGACTTGTTGGTGACTTGTGATCCTGTTGGTGACTATTGGTTCAGAATTTTGGGGTCTCAGATGACTTTGGGTTTCAGATGAATATGTGGTTCCGAGTTCAAGCCGAAGCTTTGATCCTGTGTTCTGAGAGACACAGCCAACCAGTCGTGTCTGCATCATTTGCATCATAGCATATTTATTTTTCAAAAGAAACGCAAAAAAAAAGATACAAAAAAAAAGAGAAAAGGAAAGAAAGAAAAAAAACTAATCCCTGCATGCATATCATTTCTCAGGTACATTCCAGAGCTTGTTCACTGATAGAGATGGCAACAGTCCCAGAGTTGAAGCGGAAGACTTGTTCCTACAGCTTTCACCGTGAACCTTTGACGTCTCTGATTGAGTTGAGCAACCTTATGACCAGTGGTAACCAGAAGGGGTTTGTTGACCAGTATGGAGATATTCTGACCCTGTTGAAGATGGTAGTCGATCCGGTGCCGTTGCAGACTCTTCTACAGTTCTACGACCCAGAGCTTCATTGTTTCACCTTTCAAGATTATCAGTTGGCACCTACTCTCGAGGAGTACTCCATTCTGCTGAGTGTCCCGGTCCGGTATCAGGTTCCTTTCTTGGATGTGCCCAAGGAGGTTGATTTCAGAGTTGTTGCCAGAGCTCTCCATTTGGGTATCAAGGAAGTCAGTGATAGTTGGAAGTCCAGTGGGGATGTTGTAGGATTGCCTTTGAAGTTTCTGTTGAGGGTAGCTAGAAAAGAAGCAGAGAAGGGAAGTTGGGAAGCCTTTCATGCTCAGTTGGCCGTCATGATCTATGGGATCGTCCTGTTTCCGAGTATGCCCAATTTTGTTGACTATGCTGCAGTCAGTATTTTCATCGGAGGAAATCCAGTTCCTACTCTATTAGCTGACACTTACTATGCTATTCACAGTAGGCATGGTAAGGGTGGGGCTATCAGGTGTTATCTCCCGCTTTTGCTCAGATGGTTCTTGTCTCTCCTGCCAGTCAGTGGACCTTTTGTGGATGCTCAGAGCACGCATAAGTGGACTCAGAGGGTTATGTCTCTTACCTCCTATGATATCAGGTGGCAATCTTACCGGATGGATGTGCGTAACGTCATTATGAGCTGTGGAGGATTCCGTAATGTGTCACTCGTAGGGACTAGGGGTTGCATCAATTACAACCCGGTTCTTTCTCTCCGCCAGTTGGGGTTTGTGATGAAGGGAAGACCACTTGAGGCTGAGGTAGCAGAAAGTGTGTATTTTGAGAAGCAGAGTGACCCGGCCAGATTGGAGCAGATAGGGAGAGCTTGGAAGTCTATTGGTGTGAAGGATGGATCTGTCTTAGGGAAGAAGTTTGCCGTTGCTATGCCTGATTACACTGATTGGGTCAAGGAGAGAGTAGAAAATTTGTTGTTACCCTACGATAGGATGGAGCCGTTGCAGGAGCAACCACCTTTGATCCTTGCTGAGAGTGTGCCTGCGGAGCACTACAAGCAAGCCCTGATGGAGAATCGCCGTTTGAGAGAGAAGGAGCAAGATACCCAGATGGAGTTGTACAAAGCCAAAGCTGATAGGTTGAATTTGGCTCATCAACTCAGAGGAGTGCGAGGAAAAGATGCTAGCAGACTGAGAAGCAAGAAGAGATCCTACGAGGAGATGGAGAGCATGTTAGATGCAGAACACCGGGAGTGCTTGAGGTTGCAGAGGGTTGAGGCCAGCTATCAGAAGAAGATCAGAGACTTGGAGAAGCAACTCAGAGATAAAGACATCCAGTTGAAGAAGGAAGTAGACTTGAGACAGGCATCAGAGAACCACCTTGGAGGAGAAGTGGTAGAGCTTAGACGACAACTGAAGGAGAAGATCACTCTTTTGCCAGAGTGTTCAGAATGTGACCTGTTGATAGACCAGTGTCAGTACTTGAAGACTCTCATTCCGGGAGGCCGTTTGTCTTAGCTTGTATCTTTGATATGTATGTTGAGAATCACCTCCAGGCTTGTTGGATGGGATTCATTGTTGTACTCCGATTGTTTGGATTTTCTTTGTCGACTTTGTTGTATGATCCTGTTACTCATATAGATGAAGTTATTGGTTTCACCTTGTACTCATCACTCTTGTGTATGTTGTTTCTGTGCTTCTATGTTGTTCTTGCTGCAGGTTGCCATCTTTTGAGGATGACTCAGGCTCTTTGATTGCCTGAGGAATGAACATATCATGTGCATCATACGCATCATTAGCACCATACTCATATCATTTTGCATAGCAGGTGTTCTTGGTCGTGACTTCTCACTCTTGGTTCCTGTTCAGGCAGGATAGCTGATCAACGTTCGCACCGCTACTCAACAAGACTGAATCAACAGAGAGGTATGGATCAAGTTCAAGCTGAGTTGGCTGAGATGAAGGCTAACATGGCCCAGTTTATGAATATGATGCAAGGGGTTGCACAAGGTCAAGAAGAACTTCGAGCCATGGTTCAGAGACAAGAGGCTGCAATTCCACCGGTCAACCATGCTCCGCCAGAGGGAGGCCCGGTCAATGATAACAATGTTGCTGCTGCTGTACCCATCAACAACTATGCTGTAGGTGACGAGTTGGGGGGAATTCGAATCAACGGTCAACCTATTGCTCCAGATGCCGCTAATGCCAGAGCAGTCCGTGCCCCGGCCCGTAATCCTGTTCCGATTGTTGACAGACAAGAGGATATGTTCACTCTGATCAGTGAAGACGAAGACGTTCTGGGAAGGGTTGATGAGAGGGATCGTAAAGTTGAGGCCCTTGCTGAGAAGATCCGGGCTATGGAATGTCAGAATTCTCTCGGTTTTGATGTTACCAATATGGGGTTGGTGGAAGGTTTGAGAATCCCTTACAAGTTCAAAGCACCGTCCTTCGATAAATACAACGGTACTTCTTGCCCTCGCACCCATGTGCAGGCTTATTATCGAAAAATCTCTGCGTATACCGATGATGAAAAGATGTGGATGTATTTTTTCCAAGATAGTCTATCTGGGGCTTCTTTGGACTGGTACATGGAATTGAAGAGAGATTCTATCCGCTGTTGGAGGGATCTGGGTGAGGCCTTCTTGAGGCAATATAAACATAACATGGACATGGCACCGAGCCGGACTCAGCTGCAGAGTCTTTGTCAGAAATCCAATGAAAGCTTCAAGGAGTACGCCCAGAGGTGGCGTGAACTGGCTGCTAGAGTTCAACCCCCTATGCTGGAGAGGGAGTTGACAGATATGTTTATCGGTACTCTTCAAGGTGTGTTTATGGACCGGATGGGGAGCTGCCCATTCGGTAGTTTTTCTGATGTTGTCATTTGTGGAGAGAGGACTGAGAGCTTGATTAAAACTGGGAAGATCCAAGATGCTGGTTCCTCTTCTTCTAAGAAGCCATTTGCTGGGGCACCTCGTCGAAGAGAGGGTGAAACTAATGCTGTTCAATACCGCAGAGATCAGAACAGAAGTGAATACCGTCAAGTTACGGCAGTGACCATTCCGGCACCTCAACCTCGCCAACAACAACAACAAAGAGTTCAACAACCGCAACAACAACAACAGCAACGTCCGTATCAGCCCAGACAAAGGATGCCTGATCGACGTTTTGATTCGCTACCCATGTCGTACGCCGAACTGCTGCCCGAACTACTCAGGTTGGGGTTGGTTGAGTTGCGTACAATGGCTCCGCCTACAGTATTGCCTCCTGGGTACGACGCCAACGTCCGTTGTGACTTTCACTCTGGGGCACCAGGACATCATACTGAGAAGTGTCGGGCTCTCCAGCACAAGGTCCAAGATTTGATCGATGCCAAGGCGATCAACTTCGCTCCAGTGCCTAACGTCGTAAACAACCCTATGCCTCAGCATGGTGGGCATAGAGTGAACAATATTGAGGGGAAAGAAGCTGAAGATCTGGTTGTTAATGTTGATGATGTTCAGACTTCTCTGCTAGTTGTGAAGGGCCGTCTGCTGAATGGGGGTGTCTACTCGGGCTGTGATGAGGATTGTTTGGGCTGTGCAGAATCTGAGAATGGTTGCGACCAGTTAAGGGCCGGTATCCAGGGTATGATGGATGAGGGTTGTTTGCAATTCAGTAGGGCTGTAAAAGATCGTGGAACAGTGTCAACTATCACCATTTACTTTAAACCGTCTGAAGGACGTGGACAAAGGGTCGTTAGTGCACCTGCAACAAATGGTACCCCAGTTACCATTTCCGTGCCTGTAACCATCAGTGCTCCAACTACTATCGCCGCGTCTGGAAGAAGGGCTGTTGAGAATAGTAGAGCCGTGCCGTGGAAGTATGATAATGCTCACCGCAGTTACAGAAGGGCTGAAAGTCAGACGAGACCAGTGAATCAAACTCCAGTGACAATTGGTTTACCGAATAGAGTTCCTGCAACTGTTGGTCCGGCTGTGGATAATGTAGGGGGTCCAGGAGGTTTTACCAGAAGCGGTCGTCTGTTCGCACCGCAGCCTTTGAGGGACAATAATGCTGAGGCTCTCGCCAAAGCAAAGGGTAAGCAAGCTGTGGTTGAGGAAGAACCTGTCCAGAAGGAAGCGCCCGAGGGGACATTTGAGAAGGACGTGGAGGAGTTTATGAAGATAATCAAGAAGAGTGACTACAAGATTGTAGATCAGTTGAATCAAACCCCGTCCAAGATTTCTATACTTTCACTGTTGTTGTGCTCTGAGGCACACCGTAATGCCTTGCTGAAGATGTTGAATCTGGCTTACGTGCCTCAGGAGATTTCTGTCAATCAACTGGAGGGTGTGATGGCCAATGTGAGCACCAGGCATGGTGTAGGATTCACCAACCTGGACTTACCGCCTGAAGGGCGGAACCATAACAAAGCCTTGCACATCACCATGGAGTGCAAGGGGGCAGTGTTGTCTCACGTATTGGTAGACACCGGGTCGTCGCTGAATGTGTTGCCTAAGCAGATTCTGAAGAAGATTGATGTGGAAAGGTTTGTGCTTACTCCCAGTGACCTGATCGTTCGTGCTTTCGACGGATCCAAACGTTCTGTGTGTGGGGAAGTTACCTTGCCTGTGAAGATAGGTCCTGAGGTATTCGATATCATCTTCTATGTTATGGACATCCAGCCCGCCTATAGTTGTTTATTGGGGCGTCCATGGATTCATGCAGCAGGGGCAGTCTCGTCGACTCTCCATCAAAAACTCAAGTATGTCTGGAACGGTCAGATTGTGACTGTGTGCGGTGAAGAAGAGATTCTGGTGAGTCATCTATCCTCGTTCAAATATGTTGAGGTGGATGGCGAGATCCACGAAACCTTATGCCAGGCGTTTGAGACTGTGGCTCTTGAGAAAGTGGCGTACGCTGAGCAGAGGAAGCCAGGTGCTTCAATTACTTCTTACAAGCAGGCTAAGGAGGTTGTTGATTCTGGCAAAGCTGAAGGCTGGGGCAAGATGGTGGATTTGCCTGTCAAAGAAGACAAATTTGGCGTTGGTTACGAGCCTCTCCAAGCAGAGCAGAATGGTCAAGCGGGTCCGAGTACCTTTACCAGCGCTGGGCTGATGAATCATGGCGACGTCTCTGCAACCGGTAGTGAAGACTGTGACAGTGATTGTGATTTGGACAACTGGGTTCGCCCGTGTGCACCAGGGGGGTCTATCAACAACTGGACGGCTGAAGAAGTGGTTCAAGTTACTCTTCTGACAGAGTAATTTTCTGTTGTTTTGTCATTTTGCATGAAAATCCTACGATCTGCCCAAGGCGTAGTGATTCATTGTAGGGCCTCATCATGTTTTAATGATTATCATTAATGAAGGACATTTTTTGAAATCAAACTTTGTGATCCCTGTCTTTCTATTTTTTGTTTTCATCTTTTTTCAAAAACAATAAAAATGGCAATGTTTTTGTTTTTTGTGACTTTATTGAACTCTTTTTCTAAAACAAAGCATTAAACATGCAGAAGCGATCTTATGGCATTCACTATGAACAGTTCTGTTATGGCTCAGTATGATTTCGACAATCCCATCTACCAAGCTGAAGAGGAGAGTGAGGAAGACTGTGAACTTCCTGCAGAATTGGTCAGATTGCTGAAGCAGGAGGAAAGGGTCATCCAACCTCATCAGGAGGAGTTGGAGGTTGTTAATTTGGGTACTGAGGACGCCAAAAGAGAAATCAAGATTGGGGCTGCTTTAGAGGACTCTGTCAAGAGGAGGCTGATTGAGATGCTGAGAGAATATGTGGAGATATTCGCCTGGTCATATCAAGATATGCCTGGGTTGGATACAGACATTGTGGTGCACCGATTACCTCTTAGAGAAGGATGTCCTTCGGTCAAGCAGAAGCTTCGTAGAACGAGTCCCTAATGGCAACTAAGATCAAGGAAGAGGTTCAGAAGCAGTGGGATGCAGGTTTTTTTGGCTGTTACAAGTTATCCCCCATGGGTGGCCAACATCGTTCCTGTGCCGAAGAAGGATGGCAAAGTCAGAATGTGTGTCGATTACCGGGATTTGAATAGAGCGAGTCCGAAAGATGATTTCCCATTACCTCACATTGATGTATTGGTTGATAATACGGCTCAATCCTCGGTATTCTCTTTCATGGATGGTTTCTCCGGATATAATCAGATCAAGATGGCGCCAGAGGACATGGAAAAGACGACATTCATTACACCTTGGGGCACGTTCTGCTATAAGGTGATGCCATTTGGGCTAAAGAATGCTGGTGCTACCTATCAGAGGGCAATGACGACTCTCTTTCATGACATGATGCACAAAGAAATTGAAGTGTACGTAGATGATATGATTGTGAAGTCGCAGACAGAAGAGGAGCACCTAGTTAATTTGCAGAAGCTGTTTGACCGGTTGAGAAAGTTCAAGCTGAGGTTGAATCCGAACAAGTGTACATTTGGGGTGAGATCAGGGAAGCTTTTAGGCTTCATTGTCAGTGAGAAAGGGATTGAGGTTGATCCAGCAAAAGTCAAAGCTATTCAAGAGATGCCTGAACCGAAAACGGAGAAGCAAGTCCGTGGGTTTTTGGGGAGGTTGAACTACATTGCAAGGTTCATATCTCACCTAACTGCCACGTGTGAACCAATTTTCAAATTGCTAAGAAAGAATCAAGCGATCAAGTGGAATGATGATTGTCAGAAAGCTTTTGACAAGATTAAGGAGTATTTACAGAAACCTCCAATCCTTATACCTCCAGTCCCGGGGAGACCTCTGATAATGTACCTGTCAGTGACTGAGAACTCGATGGGGTGTGTATTGGGACAGCATGACGAGTCTGGTCGAAAAGAGCATGCCATATACTACCTTAGCAAAAAGTTTACCGACTGTGAAACAAGATATTCACTGCTCGAGAAAACTTGCTGTGCTTTGGCCTGGGCTGCTCGCCGACTGAGGCAGTATATGTTGAACCATACTACCTTATTGATTTCTAAGATGGATCCAGTGAAGTACATCTTTGAGAAACCATCTCTCACCGGACGCGTTGCTCGTTGGCAGATGATTCTAACAGAATATGATATTCAGTACACGTCACAAAAGGCCATCAAAGGTAGTATTCTGTCAGACTACCTCGCCGAGCAACCGATTGAAGATTATCAGCCTATGATGTTTGAATTCCCTGATGAAGACATCATGTATCTTAAGATGAAAGATTGCGAAGAGCCTCTTGTCGAGGAAGGACCGGATCCGGATGACAAGTGGACACTGATGTTTGATGGGGCTGTGAATATGAACGGTAACGGTGTTGGGGCAGTATTGATCAATCCTAAAGGTGCTCATATACCTTTTTCTGCCAGATTGACGTTTGACGTCACCAACAACGAAGCTGAGTATGAGGCTTGTATCATGGGGATAGAAGAAGCCATTGATCTGAGGATCAAAACTCTTGATATATTTGGAGATTCCGCTCTAGTGGTCAATCAAGTCAATGGAGATTGGAATACGAATCAGCCGCATTTGATTCCGTATAGAGATTACACCAGAAGAATACTGACGTTCTTCAAGAAGGTGAAGTTGTACCATGTCCCTCGGGATGAGAATCAGATGGCTGATGCTTTGGCAACTTTGTCGTCAATGATCAAAGTTCATTGGTGGAATCATGTGCCACATGTTGCGGTGAATCGACTTGAGAGGCCTGCGTATGTGTTTGCAGCCGAGTCTGTGGTGATTGATGAGAAGCCGTGGTATTATGACATCAAGAACTTCCTCAAGACTCAGGAGTATCCTGAAGGTGCGTCGAAGAATGACAAGAAAACCCTGAGAAGGCTAGCTGGAAGCTTCTATTTGAATCAGGATGATGTGCTGTATAAGAGAAACTTTGACATGGTCTTGCTCAGATGCGTGGACAGACCCGAGGCGGACATGTTAATGCAGGAAGTTCATGAAGGTTCCTTCGGTACTCATGCCGGCGGACATGCAATGGCTAAGAAATTGTTGAGAGCGGGTTATTACTGGATGACTATGGAATCCGATTGTTTCAAGTATGCTCGGAAGTGCCATAAGTGTCAAATTTATGCTGATAAGGTGCATGTACCACCAAGCCCTCTGAATGTCATGAATTCGCCTTGGCCGTTTGCCATGTGGGGCATTGATATGATTGGGAAGATTGAGCCCACTGCTTCGAATGGACATCGCTTCATTTTGGTAGCGATTGACTATTTCACCAAATGGGTGGAAGCAGCTTCCTATGCTAACGTTACCAAACAAGTAGTTACCCGGTTCATCAAGAAAGAAATCATATGTCGTTATGGAGTGCCTGAGAGAATCATCACTGACAATGGTTCGAATCTCAACAACAAGATGATGAAAGAGCTTTGTAAAGATTTCAAGATTGAACATCACAATTCTTCTCCTTACAGACCGAAGATGAATGGTGCTGTAGAAGCGGCGAACAAGAATATCAAGAAGATTGTGCAGAAGATGGTCGTTACGTACAAGGATTGGCATGAGATGCTGCCTTTCACTTTGCATGGGTACCGTACCTCAGTACGTACGTCGACCGGGGCAACCCCTTACTCCCTTGTGTATGGTATGGAAGCTGACCTACCTGTTGAAGTGGAGATTCCTTCTCTGAGAGTATTATTGGATGTCAAGCTGGACGAAGCCGAGTGGATTCGAACAAGGTTTAACGAGTTGAGCCTTATCGAAGAGAGACGGCTAGCAGCTGTATGCCATGGACAGTTGTATCAGCGAAGGATGAAGCGAGCCTTTGATCAGAAAGTGCGTCCTCGAAGCTATCAGATCGGTGATCTAGTTTTGAAGAGGATCCTCCCTCCCGGTACAGATAACAGGGGCAAGTGGACTCCTAATTATGAAGGTCCATATGTTGTGAAAAAGGTATTCTCCGGTGGAGCCTTGATGCTTACAACGATGGATGGTGAAGATTTTCCGTCTCCTGTTAACTCAGATGTAGTCGAAAAATACTTCGCATAAATTGACCCGCTAGACAAAAAGAAAAAAAAGAGTCCAGGCAAAAAATGGGCATCCCGGCGAACCAAAAACAGAAAGGAAAGGTTCGGGCAAAAATTAGGGATAAAAATGAAAAGAATTTGTACACCCGGTAAGTCGAAAACCCGCAAGGGCGGCTTAGGCAAAAATGGGTATCCCGGTGGATTGAAAACCCGAAAGGGCGATCCAGCCAAAAGAGGGATTAAAGCGAAGACTACAGTCTGAGTTGTCTATACTTCATCAAGCTTTGTCGTCTGCCATCTCGAAAGATGTGATCCGTCCAGTCATTCTTCTTAGAAAGCAGGGAGTTGGGAGGAAAACTGATGATCTGTGAGTTATAACAGAATTGGGAAATAGTGGATGCCGTGTTCACATTGCCATTAGGATAGATTTTTCCTTTTATGCGCAATTACCTCTTTCTAGGAATTGCTTCCCGATGTATTGGCCTCTTCAGGCACATTTTCAATCAATAAAAGTCGTTATTCAGATAAATGGCTCTTTTGTTTTTATTTATTTATTTATTTTTTTTTTTTTTTTTTTTTTTTACTGTTTTGTTTGCAAAATGTCCGAATTTTTGATAAGCATTGCATATAAGAACATGAAGGCTAAACAATAGCTTGCAGGATGATGAAACATTTGAAAATCATTTTGAATGTCGAGGACACTTGAGCGTATCTTGTCCATGTATCCCCTGGGGGCATTTTGTTGTGCTGTTTTTTCAGGTTGGCATCTGTGAGGACGTTTCCTCAACAAATATTTTCCCCAAGCAAGTTTGGAAGCTATCAGAGCTATGTTCTCCTGCGGAGACGTCTGTGGATAGTGCCTTCTATTCCCCAACAGATCTAAGGATTGCCTATCCCCAGCAGGCCTGTATTTGCCGATTTCCTCCCCGAGTGAGGCAGGTTCATTGAAATTTATCTCCAACATTTATCCTATCTGTGGACTGAAGGATATCCCCAGCGGAGTTTACCTTTCCCCAGCAGCAGTGCTATTCTCCAACATGAGTGAGAAGTCGTTGCTCTCCTTGCAGAGTCTCCCCGCAGAGTTGGAGTACCCGATCAGTTTTGGCTCCCCCGGCCGGAGTTTTTCATCATTTTTGCATTTTTGCATTTTAGTAATCATTGCATCCTCAAACTGCGTAGCATTCCCATTCAATATGGAGCATTACGCCATAGAAAAATTCAAACATATGCATTCATGTGTTAACCTCACCAGACCGTATCCCCGGCAGAGGCGGATCATTTCATTCAACATCAGCACAGCAAGTCTGCTACAGTTGCTCTTGACAGCATTCAGGATTGATATCCCCACAAAAGTTTATTACCTCACCCGTTGGTGATAGAAAGTTTGTTTCTCCCCAGTGACACCCCCAGCAAGTGATCAACCTTGCCTTGACATATCTAAGATGTCCGTTCTTGTAATACCGGTAAGTGTCATGCCAGTACCCGCGTGTGTTTCTTTGTTTGGTGTCGGTAAACACCATTGTTTCGGTGTCTGTAAACATCGGGTATTCTCTCCAGTCATCAGTAAATGTCTGGTCATCATTTTTGGTGTCGGTAAACACCATTGTTTCGGTGTCTGTAAACATCGGGTATTCTCTCCAGTCATCAGTAAATGTCTGGTCATCATTTTTGGTGTCGATAAACACCATTGTTTCGGTGTCTGTAAACATCGGGTTTTCTCCCCAGTCATCGGTAAATGTCTGGTCATCATTATTTTGATGTCAGTAAACATCGAGTCTCACCCCAGTCATCGGTAAATGTCTGGTCATGTTTTGATGTCGGTAAACATCATCTTTCGATGTCAGTAAACATCGAGTCTTTTCTGCAGTCATCGATAAATGTCTGATAACTCCCCAGCTAGAAATCCCTAGTAGAGTCATCGGTAAATGTCCTATCTGTTTTCCAGTTGCAAATATTTGTCTTTTCCCTTAGTGAAGTTCTCCCCAGTCATCAGTAAATGTCTGGTCATTTCATTTTTGATGTCGGTAAACATCATCTTTCGATGTCGGTAAACATCGAGTCTTTTCTGCAGTCATCGGTAAATGTCTGATAACTCCCCAGCTAGAAATCCCCAGTAGAGTCATCGGTAAATGTCCTATCTGTTTTCCAGTTGCAAATATTTGTCTTTTCCCTTAGTGAAGTGTTCCCCGGTCATCGGTAAATGTCTGGTCGTTTTTGGATGTCGGTAAACATCATCTTTCGATGTCGGTAAACATCGAGTCTCATCCCAGTCACCGGTAAATGTCTGGTCATCGCTTTGTTTTCTTGTTGATAAAATCAAGATCCCCAGAAGTCGTCGGTAAACGTCTTGTCTGATTGCACCACAAAGATTTTGTTCCTCCTCAAGTGGAGACGCCATCGGTAAATGGCCCCGTTTTCTTCGATATCGGTAAATATCGGATCCCCAGTTGCAGTAGCCATCGGCAAATGGTCAAGTTGAAGTTGATATCGGTAAATGTCAAGTTTCTTTGAAGCCACCATCGGTAAATGGTCTTGCTTCCTTTTACATCAGATTTGTTTCCCAACAGCCATCGGTAAATGGTCTTGCTGAAGTTGATATCGGTAAATATCAAGTTACCAGTTTCTAACCATCG
Organism: Lathyrus oleraceus; assembly: GCF_024323335.1. Lineage (NCBI taxonomy): Eukaryota > Viridiplantae > Streptophyta > Magnoliopsida > Fabales > Fabaceae > Lathyrus > Lathyrus oleraceus. Next base: position 216,608,697 of record NC_066581.1, on the reverse strand, counting down.
GTAAATGGTTTCGCCTTTCTGAAGTTGTCAATTGCAGGCGTCATCAGTAAATGACGTGGTTCTTCTTGTATCATATCCGGCAGAGTGCAAATTTCTACGGTTCTTTGGTATTCAATCCCTGTTTACCCTGAAAGTCTGACAGCCGTTGCTATCATCCGTTCGGGTTCCCAGTTGATTGAATAGGGGCAGCTGTAGCACCTCAAATTTGCACCTATCATTGTACATACATTCTCATGTTAGGTCATAGCATAACATGGTCCACTGCATAGCATTGCATTGTCCCATTTGCCTCAAGTGCAAGCCAATCAAGAGAATTAGGTCAAACTGGTCAGGAGATCAGTCAGTCAAGCAAGCAAGTGCATTTCTCAAGGAGCCAAGGCCCTAGGGTTGGTCCAACATGTTCACATGACTTGGGGATCCATTTGAAGTGTTTTGGTCAAGGATTGGATGTTCAGAAGTCATCAGTCAATGCACAATCAGTCAAAAACCCTAAAAGTCAACTGTTGGTCAACTGTCCATTTAATCAGTGATTTGATGATGGGATTTGGTTTGAGAGAGCTTATTCATGTCCATATAGTCCTCATATATCATGTCAAACACCATCATGGAAGAATTTGAAGCCAGATCAGAAATTTCCAAAAATGGAAACTGGACCTGTAACTGAAACTTACCAAAAATGGAAAGTCTTGATCCTTAAACTTACATCATGATACAAGCTTCAAATGAATTTTTGCCCAACATGAAAGTTTAAGATCTTGTTCTCCCATTTCCAAAAAGTCCAAGAACACTCAATTCCCATGTATGGTTGGCAAGTTATGATCAATTCATTTTCAAAAATTCTTGAACTTCAAAAGGCCATATCTCTCAAACCATTTGGCCAATTTGGGTGGGGTTTTTTCCCACAAGTCACATTTGATCCCCTCTTTCCAAAAATGTAACTTTCATGTACCAAAACTTCACCAATCAAAATGGCATTTTTGGACTTGCATGAATTGTTTTCAAGTGTGGTACAAAAGTGAATTTGTGAGATAATCATTTCCAACCATTTCTACCAATCAAACATGTTCTGAAAATGCATTTGTGACATGAACCAAGTCATTTTTATGCAGTACATATAGCCATTCCCAAGTTGCTTGAAAATTGGACAAAAGTACACTTTTTCACCAACTCTATCCCACATTTCCATGGACTTGGATTCAGTACCACAAAAAACAGCAGAGGTACATCATTTTTTCTGCAAAATGAAACCCCTAGCAGCAGCCATCTAACCACAGAAAACTCTCATTCTCTCCCAATTTCCATTTTGACATCTTGCAAATTTCTGACCAAAATTCTCAAAGAACCACGAGCAGCCTTGTTGATTCATCATCTGGCAACTATTTGGAAGCCCTTTTTAACACTTTTTCTCAACTGTAAAGCCCCTCCATTACCGTTTCATCCAAGCTCTCATTAATGGCAGCTCAAGTTCTGGACCATCCCAAGCTTTCCTAGGCCAAGTTTCTTTCACCATTCACCTTGTTGAAGTTAGTTGAGCACCTGTTTCGAAGAAGAATAGCCAAACAACACCAGAATCTCCACTGCTTTTCATTTTTGGTAAAATTTCGATTCTCCCTATTTGTAAAACCATGCTGTGCAATGTATAGATCCTTTTACCCTGATCATTATGAGCTTTGAATGGTAGAAATTGGTTAAGTATTTAGCAAGATATTTGGAAATGAAGTTTGGTGTTCATATGAATTTTTGCTCGATTCTCTCTCAATAGCTTGTTTCCATGAAAATGAGGTGTGGATTTGTCATGTATGAGGTTTGATGGTTCTATTAGTATGCTCATTATTCATTTCTGGAAGTTTTTTTTCTTGAGCAAGTTTTGATGTTGGAATTTCTTTGGTTCGATTCATGCTTATTGTTGTGTATTAATGGAAATTATTGATGGATTCTTGCTTGCCATGCCATGCTGAACATTTGTGTATATTTAATTTTGGTTTCTGGAAAATTTTTGAGAAAACACGAATTGGGGATGATGAACCTTCATCTTGCTGCATGAAACCCTAGCTCCATGAATGCCTTGCCCAGAACTTGTATTTTGAACGTATGAATGTTCACTGTTGCGCCATGCACCAATCAAATTATTTCCCTGGCTGCCCCAAAACGACACCGTTTGAATTAGTGAATCACAATATTACGCTTTTGCCATCCGGTCTTTTAATTATTCCAATTTATTTCATTTTCATTTCAACAATTATTTCATTTGATCATCAATCTTGCAAAATTCATAACTTGTTCATTTCAATTCCAAATTTCATGGGAATTTTTGCATCATCTTCATCATGATCCCTAGTTTTTTATCATTATTTTTCCAGATTTTTTTGATCAGTGAATTTTAAATGGCACTAGGGTTTGTAACATGTGACCAAATATTGTACATCTTGCCAAATCTATTGTGAAATTGTGATGCTTTGTCCATGTGATCTGAAATTTTTTATGCTTAATCTACACTCATCCATGTTTATTTTGATGTAAAGATCATGATTTTATCTTATGTGGTTTGAGAGTTGTGATTTTTTGAAGTAGGGTGTGACAACTTGTGTCACACCATGGATGTTCAACTTCCTGATTTTTGATGACATGTTTCCTGACCTCCAATTGATGTGAAATTTTGCATGAACCTTCTCTCATATGTCTAGTTTATGTGTGAATTTTATTGGATTTAATTATGTCATTTCTTAATTGTTTGGGATTTTTGTCCCCTGTTTGGTCTTATGTTGACTTTTTGTGACACTTGTTCCCATTTCATTGGTGAAATTCTCATACTTTATTAGATGGACATGAAATTTTACATGAGATAACTAGACATCCTAATCTTTGCCATGGTTTTAGTCCCATTCATTTATCATGCACCATTTCTGATTTATGATTTTTCTAAGTTGATGCATGTTTGGTTGACTTCCTTAAGCATGTTCAAAATTGCTTTGCCTTTCTGATTTTTATTGACTGCCTTCCACTTGTCCAAATGAGATGAAATTTGACATGCTTACCTTGCTGTGGGTTGTGATTGGTCATGATTTATTTGGTGATTTTTGGAAATGTTTGAGATTACTTTTGATGCAAGTCTTGCTGTTGACTCCTATGAGCTTCTAAATGCCATGCCTTGACCTAAATTGTTCATGAAATGATGATGATGCATGATATAAACATGAAACCAATTGGGTTTGCTTCTTGATTGTTTGAACATGATTTTGGATGCTTGCCCTTTGCTGTTTTGACTTTTTCATTCTCTTTTGACCCTAGGCTTGCCCTAGTGGTCCTGTTACTCACCTTTGAGCTCATGTTTTCAGGATGACCAACAAATGACCAATGAGACCACTTCTTTTTGATTGAGCTTGCTTAAATACCATGACTAACATGTTTTGTTTTGTAGGTTGCTTGGCTCACATGCCTAGAGCCTTGTGCCTTGCACATTCACTTGCTTCTGATTAACTGTTGATGTCTGTTTCTTTTTGCTTTGTTTGAAGTTGTATACTAATGTCTGCTTGACTATTTCAGGTGCTTTTAGTTGCTCAGTTCCTTGTGAACTTTTGCTTTGCTTTGCTTGTATAAGCAATTTGCATTGAGGTATACTTCTAATCTTCATGTAGTCTGGAAGACCTGGCCTGTTACTTGGCCAGGCAACTGTCTGAAGTCCTCCTTAAGAGGCCATGTTTGTGTATGTTTAATTTTGTCCTTGCATAGAGTCAAAGTCCTCCTAAGTGAAGAGGCAATTGGCAGAACCCAAGGGATAAGCAACCTATCCCCTGCTATTCTGTGTGTCATCTGCTTTGCTCACACCACTGTGTTGATGCATTGCAGATACAAACCCAAGATCTTGTACAATTGTACAGTTGAGTCAGTTTTAAATGTGTAGAAGGGTTCCCATTTTCTGAACCCACACATTCTTGTCTTGAGCTCTCCCAGGCCAGGGATAAGAGCTGTGAAGTCTTATCTTCACTCACCTTTCATCTGCTTCACCTTAGCCCCTCAATGGCAAGGTTAAGAGCAACATCTACCCAGTTCCAGAGGTTTGTTTGTTGAGGTTGATATGACCCCTCGACTAAAACCTAACCCTTGTTTGAGCCACTTGCTTGTGTATAGTGTGTGCTATCTGTGCTTGTATGTTTGTTTGACTTGCTTCCTGTGCAAGTTAGGGTTAGTTTAGACTTGCTTCCTGTGCAAGTTAGGTTTTGCTTGGCTTGCTCCCTGTGCAAGTTAAGTGTGTGTGTGGCTTGCTCCCTGTGCAAGTCATGACTAGGATAGGCTGGCTCCCTGTGCCAGTTAGCTAGAAACCTTAACTTAGGGATGATTTGCATGATAACATCTAGGCTCGAGTCGTAGTCTCCCTAGTTGTGTCTCCCTCTGTTATCTGGTTAGGCTAGTCCCTTTTTCCCTCCGTAGGGGAACTACGTCGCCCTGATCCTCATACCAGATGAGGTACGTAGGCAGGAGATGAGCAGATCTCTCCGGGCGCCTGTGTCTTTGTTTTGTCTTGTTGTGTGCTTGCAAGCTGATGTAAGTCCATCGAGTGGCATTTGGGTTCCAGTGTGCGTGTGTTTGGTTCGGATGCTGATGTAAGTCCAGTGATTGGCATTCAGGCTCCACGTTTGCCTTTGCCTGTGTTTGTTTGTGTGCGTGTCAGCCGAGCTACGAATGCTCTGATTCTTCTCTCGTCCGAGGAGATACGTATGCATAAGGTGCGATACCTTAGCGAGCATGTGTCGTTTCCCCAGTCCGAACTACTTCGACTCTGATGTCTATGCCTGATAGACTAAGTAGGCCCAGGATGCGATATCCTGCCGAGTCAGTTTCAGTCAGTTTCTTTTGTCTCTTTCAGCCAGTGTGTGTGTGTGTGTGAGCAGTGTTTTAGCAACCATTTTCCTTTCTATTGTGCGTGGATCCCGTCGAGTACGACGGATGCGTAGGGGTGCTAATACCTTCCCTTCGCATAACCGACTCCCGAACCCATCCTCTTTGGTCGCGAGACCATGTTCTTTCCAGGTTTACTCTGAGCGTTTCCTTTCCCTCTTTTGGGATAAATAACGCACGGTGGCGGCTCTGTTGTTTCTTGTTTTCCCGCCGGTTTTTCGCGTGATGCGACAGACATGCCATTGCATTGCATAACATCATCTGCATATTTGCATCCAACATCTCATGCTTATTCATTTGTAGGGTATTCCCTTTTTAAGGGGGGTGCCTTAAAATTGAATACGCAGTGCATCGCATACCATGCATACTAACCCTTGTTCGTTTTGCAGGTGTCACCGCAGTGTCTAATGTTTGTTCCCTGTTTCAGGCAGTTATTGGTCCCAAGCAAGTCCACAGGTACCCGACAAAGGAAAACCGTCTGCGACTAGCAATGGACCAGATACAGAAAGAGTTGGCTGATATGCGTGAAAGGATGGATCAGTTCATGACATTGATGACTGGTATGGCAGCAGGCCAAGAAAAGCTGAGGGAATTGGTTGAGCAACCGAGGCCCGATCCAGATTTTGAGATACCAAATGCTGAGGGGAACGCTGATAACCCTGTGAACCCTGGAAACGCGGGTAACGCAAATGTTGATGGAAACCCGGGTAATGTTGGCAACACGGGAAATGTTGGGAATGGTATTGTTGGAAGGTACAATGTGAATCAAGGGATTCGGATTAACGGGCGCCCTGTTACTGAAGATTGTCAGTATGATCAATTTTCTTTGCACGACGAGGCCCTCGAGACAACTCGCCGTATGGATGAGCTTGCTGAGAAGCTCAAATCTTTGGAGTCTCAAAATTCCTTAGGTTTTGATGTCACCAATCTTGGTCTGGTTCAGGAAGTAAGGATCCCTCACAAGTTCAAACCCCCTACTTTTGAGAAATACAACGGGGCTTCTTGCCCACGCACTCATCTCCAATCTTATCTGAGAAGGTTGAGAGCTCACACTGAAGATGAAAAGCTGTGGATGTACTATTTTGAAGACAGTTTAACTGGAGCTTCTCGTGAATGGTATTCTCATTTGTCTCGTACTACCATCAAGAGCCGAAAAGACTTGGCAGAGGCTTTTGTCAAGCAATATCAATACAACTTGGACATGGCTCCAAATCGGACCTTGTTGCAAGGAATGTCTCAGACTGCCAAGGAAACCTTTAGAGAATATGCTCAGCGTTGGAGACAGATTGCTGCATCCGTCCAACCCCCTATGTCTGAAACGGAGATGGCAGACATGTTCATGAACACTCTTCAAGGCAATTATATCGAGAGATTGGCAGCTTGCCCGTCAATCAGCTTTGTAGAGATAGTGATTGCTGGAGAAAGGATCAAGAGTCTATTGAAGATGGGCCGAATTCAAGACAACAGTGCTTCCAACTCATCAGTTCCCAAGAAACCGTTTGCTGGTAACGGTCACCGAAGAAGAGAAGGTGAGACGAGCATTGTATATGCCGGCAGAGGCAGGGGCAGAGGAAGCCCTATATATTATCAAGATCAAGTGGCCGCAGTCACTATTCCAACACCTGTTCATCAACCGCAGTATCATCCGCAACAGCAACCCAGGTACAACAATCAACAACAAGGAGGTAATCCGGGTCAACAGAGACCCTATCAACAACGTCCAAGGCAGGCGGACCGGGTCATTGAGCCAATCCCAATGCCTTATTCTGTACTACTTCCCAAGCTGATTGACATGAATCTGGTTACGTTGAGAACTCTGGCCCCACCGGTCGATCCCAACAATCTGCCTAGAGGTTATGATGTCAACGCCAGATGTGCTTTTCACTCCAACGCACCTGGCCATACTACAGATAATTGCAAGGCTCTCCAACTAAAGGTACAAGATTTGAGAGATGCCCAGGCCATCAATTTTTCTCCGGTGCCTAATGTTATCCAAAACCCGATGCCAGCTCACGGTGGGCAGAGGATTAATGCTGTTGATAGTGGGGAAACTTTGAATTTGGTTTCTGATGTGACTAAAGTGAAGACTTCGCTATCGGTGGTCAAAGACCGACTCTTGAAAGGACGGATTTTCCCGGGCTGTGGGGAAGAGTGCGGAAATTGTCAAGCTGCCGAGAACGGATGTGACAGTTTGAGAAGGGGTATTCAGCAACTGATAGATGAAGGTTATCTTCAGTTCGATCAGACTCGTCCAGTGAAGAATGACGTGTCGACAGTAACGTTTTATTTCACTCCTGAAGAAATATATGTTCCCGAGAGACCCGCTCCGATGACAATATATTTCCCAGAGAGTCCAGCACCAATTTACTCTGATAACCCTCAACCGACTTTGATTGGTCCGGTCACCATCACGGTACCAGGACCTGTTCCGTATGAGAAAGACAGTGCTATCCCATGGCACTATGGGGATGATATCTATTGCCAGGGGCAGAAAGTTAACGAAGAAGACATTGACATTGGTAGCTCCGCTGTAGACAATGTTGGAGGAATTGGTGGCTTCACTCGCAATGGACGCCTATTTGCACCATCAATATTGCGCACGAATGCTAAAGTTGAGGCAGCTGCCAAGGCTAAAGGAAAACAGGTAGCCACCGAAGAGGTTACTACCAAGGAAGCTCCTCCTAAGACCGCATTCGAGAAGGAAGTGGATGAGTTTATGAGGATTATCAAGAAAAGTGACTACAAGGTAGTCGACCAGCTAAATCAGACACCCTTAAAGATCTCCATTCTCTCACTATTGATGTGCTCTGAGGCACACAGAGCAGCCTTGTTGAAAGTACTGAATATGGCCTATGTTCCACCAGAGATAACTGTTAACCAGCTGGAGTCGGTAGTTTCAAATGTACACACTAGCCATGCGCTAGGTTTCACCTATTATGACCTAACATCTGAGGGCAGGAATCACAACAAAGCCTTGCATATCACAATGGAATGCAAAGGGACGGTGCTTTCCCATGTTTTGGTTGATACAAGCTCTTCTCTGAATGTTCTTCCAAAGAAAGCCTTAACGAAGTTGGATTGCGATGACATCATCCTGAAGCCAAGTAATTTAGTTGTGAGGGCTTTTGATGGCTCTAAGCGAGCTGTCTGTGGCGAAGTTGAGTTGCCAGTTAAGATTGGACCGCAGGTATTCAAAAGTACCTTTTATGTGATGGATATCCAGCCTGCCTACAGATGCCTTCTAGGTCGGCCCTGGATTCATGTTGTCGGTTTTGTTACTTCTACTCTCCACCAGAAGCTTAAATATGGACTAGAAGGTCAGATCGTCACTGTCTGTGGTGAAGAGGATATTTTTGTTAGCCACCTGTCTACATTTAAGTATGTGGAGATGGATGGCGAGATGCATGAGATGTTGTGTCAGGGCTTCGAAACTATAAACATCAGTGAGGTCGTGCCCGAAGCTGTCTTTTCACCTGAGTCTGAGAAGGTCGGGACTTCTATCTCTTCATACAAGCAAGTTGTTGAAGTGGTTAAGGCTGGTAATGCCCAAGGCTGGGGCAAATTTGTGGAGCCAATCATAAAAGAAGACAAGTTTGGATTGGGGTATACTCCGGGGTCTCAGAAGAATGAAGCCGGTACTTTCTCCAACGGGGGTTTGCTTTCTCCCCACACCGTCAATGCTGCAGATGAAGACAAGGCTGACAGCGACTGTGACTTAGATAGCTGGATTCGCCTGTGTGTCCTAGGAGAAAAGCTCGACAATTGGTCGTCTGAAAAAGTCGTCTGGTTTACTCTACTGAAGGAGTAATTTTTATGGTTTTCCTTTTATCACATGCATAATAAAGTCTTACACTTTGACCAAGGTGTAACGACTCATCTGTAGGGCCATCCATTTAGTTACATTTCGCAATTATTTTCATCATCAATAAAGGACAACTTTTGCAAATAATTTTGTGTTCTCTTTCTTTCAATTATTTTTACTTTTACAAAAACGGCAATGTTTCTTTTTCATGTTTCTTTTTCGTTTTTCTTTCCAAAAAACACCTCGTAAAACTGATCACCCGGATCTCACTGCTAACGACACTGCTATGGCCAAGTATGACTTCGACAATCCTATTTATCAAGCCGAAGAAGGGGTTGAGGAAGATTGTGAATTGCCTGAGGAGTTAGCCAGGTTGTTGAAACAGGAGGACCGAGCTATTACACCTTATCAGGAGGTGGTTGAGACCATCAACATTGGTACCGAAGACGACAAGAAAGAGATCAAGATCGGGGCCAGTCTACAGGCCGAGAGGAAAATACCGTTGATCATGTACTTAACTATGTTAGAAAGGTCAATGGGTTGTGTGCTCGGTCAGCATGACGAGTCAGGTCGAAAAGAGCATGCAACATACTACCTTAGCAAAAAGTTTATCGACTGTGAACAAAGATACTCAATGCTCGAGAAAACTTGATGCGCTTGGGCATGGGCTGCTCGCCGACTAAGACAGTATATGTTGACTCACACGACTCTATTAATATCAAAGATGGATCAAGTCAAGTATATTTTTGAAGAGCCAGCGTTTACCGGAAGGGTTGCTAGGTGGAAAATGATGCTGACAGAATATGACACCAACACACTTCATAAAAAGCCATCAAAGGAAGTGTCTTGTCAGACTATCTTGCCGAGCAACCGATTGATGATTACCAACCTATGAGGTTCGACTTTCCTGATGAGGACATCATGTTTCTCAAATCGAAAGATTGCGAGGAACCACTCCCGGAGGAGGGGCCTGACCCTGAATCCAAATGGATTATGATGTTTGATGGGGCGGTCAACATCAAGGGTCGCGGAGTTGGTGCAGTGTTGATCACACCGGAGGGGGTTCATATGCCATTTTGTGCCAGAATAACTTTTCCCTGCACCAACAATGAAGCCGGACGAAGCAGAATGGGTCCGTTCTCGATACAATCAGTTGAGCCTAGTTGAGGAAAAGAGACTAGCAGCTATATGCCATGGCCAACTATATCGGAGACGGATGAAGAGAGCATTTGATCAGAAAGTGCGCCCTCAGGAGTATCGAGTCGGTGAATTGGTACTCAAAAGAATTCTTTCTCCCAACACAGATCACTGGGGCAAATGGACACCGAACAACGAGGGTCCATACGTGGTTAAAAGAGTTTTCTCTGGCGGAGCTCTGATGCTAACAACCATGGATGGCGAAGACTTCCCGTCCCCTGTCAACTCAGACGCAGTTAAAAAATACTTCGCATAAAATAGACCCGCTGGACAGTAAAAAGAATAGTCCAGGCAAAAAAGGGGCATCCCGACGAACCAAAAAAAAGAATGAAGAGGTTCGGGCAAAAATTAGGGATATAAAAATAAAATATGTACACCCGGTGAGTCGAAAACCCTAAAGGGCGGCTCAGGCAAAAAAGGGTATCCCGGTGGATTGAAAACCCAAAAGGGCGGTCCACGCAAAAGTTAGGGAATAAGCGAATAACTGCGATCTGAGTTCATCCGTGTTATATCACCATTTCATTCAATCCGGAAATCTTTGAAGGTAAAAGATTGACTAATCATCCACTTCAGAAAGCAAGATGAACAGAGCGTCTTGAGGACATACGAGCCATAGCAGAGTCGAAACTCAGTGGGACCCCGTCTCCATATTGCCATTAGGATAGTTTCTCTTGTTCAATTTATAGCGATCGCCTCTTTCTAGGGATCAGCTTCCTGATATACTCGCCTATTCCTGGCACAATTTTTTCAACCAACAAAAGTCGAATAATTCAATTAAAAAGCCTCTTTATTTTTCATTTATCAGTTTGTTTGCAAAAGATGTCTGAATTCTTGAGGAAACATATTGCATCTGAATATAATGGTGGCTTTTGCAGATGATTTGCACAGGAAAACATTTAAAATTGCTTTGAATGTGCTTAATCCCGGACGGTGAATTCAAACCGAGTAATTCCCTGGGGCATACGTGTATTTTTTGGTTACAGGTCATAGGAACCGGATGCCAAGTCATGAATCCACACCCCCAAGCGGTTGACAAAGCCTCTCCTCTGCAAAGCAGGTTCCCCAGTAGAGTTGACAGTATCCAGACTGTATATCCCCAGTAGAGTTGACAGTATCCAGACTGTATATCCCCAGCGGAGTCGACAATGCCAGACTGTATCTTCCTAGCAACAGCGGAGTGGGTGCATACCCAACAAACAAGAGGGTGGTGTTCCCAGTGTTCATCTCATTCCCCCAGCAGATTATTTCTAACAGATTTGTTCTAATCCCCAGCTTGAGGACGATTAGCAAGTTCATATACCCAGCAAAGATCGATTCATACGACATTTCCCCAGGAAGTGCTTTCCTCACAGACTCTCCTCACAGAGCCTCGCCAAACAAGGTTCCCATAGTTGATACTCCCCCAACAAGGTCAACTCCCCAGAGAGTAGCCGATTTATTTTTGGTGGCTCATTGGTCCCGGCAGACGGATCGTTCCCCACAGAGCATTCAAGGATTGATACAGCGATCCGCTCCCTGCCAGAGTTGCTTCCCCAAGCAATTTTCTTTTTTCTTTTGCACCATGCATAACATTTGCATTTGCATTTGCATGCATATCAAACATACACATAAGCTGATAAACAGGTTCTTCAAAGCAGACTGAAAAATTACTTTACAACCAAAGTCATGAGATTCGGCCAGAGGATCAAGTGTGTGTGTGATCCAGCATTAGGGTCATTTTTGAAGATTCAGCCTGAGAATCGTTTTCCAGTGATCCAGCCTGAGGGTCATTTTTGAAGATTCAGCCTGAGAATCGTTGTTCCAGTGATCCATCCTGAGGGTCATTTTTGAAGATTCAGCCTGAGAATCGTTTTCCAGTGATCCAGCCTGAGGGTCATTTTTGAAGATTAAGCCTGAGAATCGTTTTCCCAAGAGTCAGCCTAAGGTTCGTTTTGAAGATTCAGCCAGAGAGTCGACTACGAGCGTTATTTCCCCAGCAAGCCGGCTAGAGGAATAGATTGACAACTCAACAGAAAGTCAGCTTATAAGAGGATCCAGCCCGCGGATCGCATTTTAAAAACAAAGTCTAATCGAAGAGTCGTTACAACATGTTCTAGCCTGAAGAATATGTAGGAAGCCCAAAAGTGGGATATTCTCGAAGCTGCATATCTAACATGAAGATTGGGCGCAGATTTCGAAAGAGAGTCAACCAGCGCATGCCTCAGATGCGAGATCCTGATGATGGGAATTTATAATCAAATCAATCCAGATATAGCCAGAAGATCGAAGTCAGGTCTAGCCCGAGGACCGGAAATAGATTCAGCCAGAGAATTGAAACAATTCAGATCTAGCCAGAAGATCGAAGAAGATCTAGCTAGAAGATCGAAGTCAAGTCTAGCCCGAAGACTGGAAATAGATTCAGCCAGAGAATCGAAACAATTCAGATCTAGCTAGAAGATCGAAGAAGATCTAGCCAGAAGATCGAAGTCAGGTCTAGCCCGAAGACCGGAAATAGATTCAGCCAGAGAATCGAAACAATTAAGATCTAGCCAGAAGATCGAAGTAGATCTAGCCAGAAGATCGAAGTCAGGTCTAGCTCGAAGACCGAAAATAGATTCAGCCAGAGAATCGAAACAATTCAGATCTAGCCAGAAGATCGAAGGCAGGTCTAGCCCGAAGACCGAGAATAGATTCAGCCAGAGAATCGAAACAAAGGAGATCTAGCCAGAAGATCGAAGAAGATCTAGCCAGAAGATCGAAGTCACATCTAGCCCGAAGACCGGAAATAAATTCAGCCAGAGAATCGAAACAATTCAGATCTAGCCAGAAGATCGAAGTAGATTCAACCAGAGAATCAAAGGAGATAGATTCAGCCAGAGAATCGAAACAAAGGAGATCTAGCCAGAAGATCGAAGTCAGATCTAGCCAGAAGATCGAAGAAGATCTAGCCAGAAGATCGAAGGCAGGTCTAGCCCGAAGACCGAGAATAGATTCAGCCAGAGAATCGAAACAAAGGAGATCTAGCCAGAAGATCGAAGAAGATCTAGCCAGAAGATGGAAGTCAGATCTAGCCCGAAGACCGGAAATAGATTCAGCCAGAGAATCAAAATAATTCAGATCTAGCCAAAAGATCGAAGTAGATTCAGCCAGAGAATCAAAGGAGATAGATTCAGCCAGAGAATCGAAACAATTCAGATCTAGCCAGAAGATCGAAGAAGATCTAGCCAGAAGATTGAAACCGTATCCAGCCCGAGGATCAAAATTAACATCCAACCAGAGGACTGAATTGAGTATAGATTCATCCAGAGGATCGAAACTCCAGATTAAGTCAGAAGACTAATTCAGATTCAGCCAGAGGATCGGAAGAGAAATAAACAACGCGGTGTATTTCAGCATTTTTGTGGTGTTCTCGGAGCGCAAATTTTCGGTCTGTCTTTGGTATTCAATCACAGCTCACCCTGTTTGTCTGATAAGCTGTTCACTTTCATCCTGCTCGGGTTAGCTGATGACTGAACAGGGGCAGCTGTAACACCCCAAAATTTGCCCTCCTTATTCACGCATTCATTTTTAGGTCATTTAACATTAGATACATTGCATTTCATCATGTCAATCGGGATTAGCTCCAAGAAGCTTGAACATCATCCAGGACACTTTGTGGGTTCTATTTAAATGATCAGTCAACACAAGGGAAAGACTTGAGTTACTTCCAAAAGGGGTCTATTCGTCAGTCAAAATGTTAATCTTGAAGGGGCAAAGGTTTGTTCATGAGCTGTCATGCTCGCTAGGCGAAGCCCATGTGTTATGCAAAAAAAAAACGAAAAAAACGAAAAAAACGAAGAAAAAAAACCGAAAAAAACGAAGAAAAAAAATTAATTAATTTAAATAAATAAAAAATAAATAAATAAATAAATAAAAGAAAAAATCTCAGATTTGGACCTCTCTCATTTGAGCCCACAAAGCCATGAAAATCAGGTTATAAAAGAGGGAGAACAGACAGAAAAAGGGAGAAAAGCAAAACACTCTGAGGTTTCCTTGGAACAAAACCCTGGACAAAACCTGGAGAGAAACCTAGACAGAGAGAGTGAGAATTAATCTGCAGCAACCTCCAGACAACTCTGAAAGGTTCATTTTGACTCACACACTTTCAGCTCAAGCAAACCCTAACATTGGTTTGCAAATCCAGCCGTACCATTTGATTTCAACCGATCTCTCCAATCAGGTTTGCCCTTATTCCCATTACCTTTATGCTCTTAATTTGAATCATCTGAATGTGTGAGGTATTATGGGTGAATTTGATACCCTTTTGATGCATGTGTTTGACTAGAGATTTAGGCCTCCTACCCTTGGTTGCTTTTTGTGAGCTTTTTGTGAATTGAAAGGGCATGATTCATGTGGTTACATTTTGATTTGGGGGCAACTCTTGATTACCCTATTTTGTTTCTCTAACCTGTTTGTTGAGTTTTATTTTGTGAGGGCTCACATGACTCTTGCAGAGATGGCTTGCCTCGTGTTCCACTTTATTTGTGGGATACCACCTGGAGGTTTCATTCTGATTACCTGTACTGACTCACTTTCTTTGATGGTGTTAGCTTGGAAGGATCTCAGGGTTTCCTTGTTCCGTTAATTACTGTTACTTTGGATCTTTATCCGTGTGGTACTTTTACATTTTCCCGTATTTTTACCGCTTTCTTAGCTGGAAGACCTCGATAGGAGGCAATGTTTTGTGTGTTTACTTTATGCAGGTTCCTTCGTCTAGGATTTCCTTTTGGCATGAGCATCCCTAACCCTACCAACTCATTGATTTTTCTTCTCCTAAAAACACGTTAACTCCTTCTACTACAGGCGAGTAAGTCTCCAAAGGTCGAGCATCCGGTAGATTGCGTAGTAACGTCGTTCGTCCAAAACCCAATCCATAACCCCGTAGTTAGCCGAACTACGGCTTGCTCTGATTCTCATTCCAGATGAGATACGTAGGCATAAGACGCGATGTCTTAGCGAGCATAATTACCCTTAACCCCTAGGTAGCCGAGCTACGAAGACTCTGATTCTCATATTCATATGAGATACGTATGCAGTGGATGCGACATCCGCGCGAGTCATTTTCTTTTGACCCCCTTTTTTTTAGTAAATAACACATTAGATAAACCCACACCCTTTAGACAAGAACTACAAAAGTGGATCCCGTAGAGTACTACGGATGCGTAGGGGTGCTAATACCTTCCCCTCGCATAATCGACTCCCGAACCCAAGATTTGGTTGCGAGACCCTGTCTTGTCCTTTCCTTTTTCCAGGTTTACTTCGAGCGTTTCCTTTCCCTCCTTTGGGATAAATAACGCACGGTGGCGACTCTGCTGTCTTTCTTCGCCGGTTGTTTTTTTTCGCATTCCATTTTTCAGGTTGCGACAGTTGTTAAAAGAGCCTTTTCAGGCGGTGCTTTGATTCTTACAACTATGGATGGTGAAGAGTTCACTCATCATGTGAAAGCAGATGCAGTCAAGAAATGCTTCGCCTAAAAAATAAAAGAACAACTCGCTAAGTTGAAAACCCGAAAGGGCGGCTTAGGCAAAAATGAGCGTCTCGGTGGATTGAAAACCCGAAAGGGCAATCCAGGCAAAAATTAGAGACATAAAACAGAAAGAATTTCCCGATAAGTTGAGTACCCCACCTTGGGGCAACTTATGCAAAAATTAGGGATTATGGCAAGGAATTGCATTTTGTAAGACTCTAATTTTGACCCTAATATCCCTCATGGCATCATGTTATTGCACAAGTGCATTGCCTCAAGGATCATAGCATGTTTGGCTCCTTAACCTAGAGGGGTATGATTAAGCTTATTTTTGGTGAACTTTTTCAAAAGGATTTGAACATGTTTTGTACTTGAATTTTCCCAGGCAGTTTTCATCAATTTGCACATGCTAAATGATTTTTTCCCCAACATGACTTTTGTTCCTTATTTCAAGGGCTTTCCAACCATTACTCACAATACTCATTTGGATTTAACATTTGTGAGTTTCGAATTTGTTTCCATTTATGTGCATTTTGGTATTTTTATGTTATAACTTGATTTGCTAGCACATTCCATCCAATATACACGTCCAATTGCTTTTCACATGAACTCAGCAAGTTGTTTCAGCCATCATTGGGTCTTCCACACGCTTACACAGGCCCATGCAATTCAAATTCCATTTTTCATGCACATGAGCAAAGCATGATCAGCTGATGCATTCAGTTATAAATAGAGGTTTCCTCTCATTCATTTGCTAACCTTTTGGAGATCCCATGTGCTGCAGAAGTAAAACCATAGTCATCACTAAAGGAATTAATCACTTTTCTTCAATTTTTCGAGCTTAAAATTCAGCATCATTAGCTGAGTTTTAAAGCCCAATTCCTTAGCCTATCACTTCCATTGCATTCATAGATCAAAGAGGAGCAAGGATCTTGGAGAATTCGTGGCTAGAAGTTTATAAATTCAGAGGTATAATCTCAAACTTTTTGGATCTATAACTCTTAATTCAATGTAGCATTCTTGTGTTTCTGTGGTTTTCTGAAGTCCTCACACTTGAGGCAAGCTATTGATGCTTTCAATTCTTCATTTCATGAGCAATCCGTGTGGACACCATAATTTTCTCCTTCACAATTCTCTCAATATAGGAAGAGTGAGGGAGATCCATTGGTACAGTGATGATCTCCATCACAAGAGCTTTATTTACATGGCCTTGTTTTTCATTTTGGTTAAGATTTATTTTATGCAACTGGTGGCCGGAATTTGTTACTTCGCCGGAGAAGATGGTGGTTTCCACCACCACCACCACGTGTCTTATTCCTTGGCCATTGGATCTCCATTTCAGGATCTAATCGTGTGCATCCGTTTTGATTACGTCATTTAATCCTTTGTGTGGCGCGTTTGACTCATGAGTAGCGTGTTCCCTCAGATCTAAATCGTGCCAAGTGTCACGTCAATTAATGAATGTGGATCAGATGGTTGTGGCTTTTTCGCTTATTTCCATTTATTTTCTGTTAATTCATTTCATTTTCAAAAATTCATTAAAAATTCATTTGAAGTCATAAAAATATGAGACCAACTCCAAAAAATTTCTTGAAAAATCTAGTTTCATATTATGATTTTTAATTATTTTTGTGACTTCATTTGATATTTTTTTATGAATTACAAGGTTTTTTATGATTTTAATTCATTTTAAAATACTTTCTGGCTTTTAAAAAATACAAAAATATTTTCATAGATTCTATGGATCATGATAAGTCAATGAAAAATAGTCTTAATAATTTCTTGTTTGTTTTGAGATTATTTGAGATTTTAATTCATATTATGCTATTTTTGGTTGTTTTTAATTGGTTTAAATTACTTTCTGATTTCAAAAATTTGTGAAAAAATTAGTCATAGCTTGTTTGACTATGTTGAACCTATGAGAATTTAATTGGACTTTTTAAAGTTGCTTTGAATTGAATTTGAGGTTCCTTTTGGTTTGTTTATTTTTTATTTGTATTTTATTTTAATTCAAAAAATACCAAAAAAATATCATTGACTTCTTGATTTGTTATTTTCACGTCTCTTCTGTTTGGTGCGGATCCATGTTGATTTGATTCAAATTTGATCAATTGGAATTGATTGTTGTCTTCTTTCTCCCTCCCTTTCATCGTCATCCCTTTCTTTCCATCAATGGCCAATGAGTTAAAGTCTTGAGGTTGGTCTTGACAAATGAGAAGTTTAACTTTCTTTGATCCAAACCAAACTCAACTTGATCCATGATCAAGTGAGTTATTTTGTGTCAAAGATAGGTTGCTTCTTGGTCAAGCAAATAACCAAATGTCAATACAAGTCCCTTCCCTTTTTGTTTGTCATGGCAAGTTTATGGAGCTTGGCTTACTAGTCATGATCTCTAACTTGTGTTCTTTGCCTATATTTTTATTGACCGGCCTCAGATAGGTGTGACTACTACATTAGTCCACTTACGATTGCTTAACATAGCGCTACATTGTCTCATGACAAGCTAACATAACCTTACTAACTACTAACTTTAATTTGAGCTTTTAAATTCTTGCCATTTACTTTTAATGTCATTTATTTCTTACTCATTATTCATCTTTCTTTTCATTTTGCTCACTTGAGCACATATTTTATGTTTATGTCATTTTTCTTTTGCTCATTTGAGCCCATTATTGTGTAAATATATTGCTATCTTGTGTTGTTTTGTGTGTGTTTGATTTGAACCAAAATGCAAAAAGGAGAAAGGACTTAGAATTAGGATTTACCCATGCTTAAAGGAGTTCAAGAGCAACTAGGCCTCATGCCTTTAGAATGAAAAATTTGTTGAAGAGCATCTAGGCCTCATGCCTTTAGAATGCTAAACTCAAAGTTGATCTCAAAGGACTTCTCCTCAAACTTATTCTTTGTCCATTCCCTTTATTGTGTTGTGAAATTTTTGATGTTTGCTCTTGTGTGATAGGGCTCCCATCTTAAGATTGTGAAAAGAGGACCATTGTCATGAGTAGCCAAGTTAAGAGTCAAGCCAAATGGAGATCCTAGGAGCTTGAATTCAATTATTGATTGCTTGTTTATGTGCTAAGTCCAAACGAAATGAGCATCTTGAGTCATCTCTATGACTTCAAGAAAAGGAACTCCAAGGGCTTATCTTTCCCCTCTTATCTTTGTATGCTTTAGGAATAGCCATTCTCTTATTCTCCCCACTCTAACCAAGCCAAAAAATCATTTTTTTCAGCTTTGACTTTATTTCAAATTAGAAACCTAGGCCTTAGGCCTTTGACTTTTCAAAACCATTTTTCATAAATACTCATTATAAATAAACTTTAATCCAACTTTGACCTCATTTTGTAAATAAATCTAACTTGTAAATATAACCCATTTCAAGTTGTTTTGTGGTTCCAATGGCAACTTTGTTAAAACCTTTTCGAAAACATTAGTCATAGGTTTGAGTTATCATAGTGGTTGATATAAAGCTCGCCTCATCCTTAGTGTTGGATTATAAGCCTTTCATGCTTATTATAGGGTTAACTCCTCACTAGCATGTTGAAGCCTTCCTCACATGGTGGATTATTGGTTTAGGTTGAGTTTTCTCCCTTTGATAACAAAAGACCTTAAAGCTTTGGATCAAATCAATTCACCAATCTTTGAGATTTTTACCCCGAACTACGAGGTTTTGATCCTCCTTTGTGATGGTACGTAGGCAATGGGTTCATCCATTCAAACAACAAAATTTGTAAATATAATCTATTCTCTTCTCATCCCTCCAATCTTTTGCACAAATCTTTTCATAAATACCAACCTACAACACATATTTGCAAAAAGAGCTTCCCTTAGAGTACTAAGGATGTTTTGGGTGCGTAAAACCTTCCCATTTCACAACCAACCCCCTTACCTAGATCTCTGGCATTTTTATTAGTTTTTGATTTGAAAAACTTCTTACTTGGCTTTTGTTTGCTTTTTAGCCTTTCCTTTGGACAAATAAAAGTGTGGTGGCGACTTGAATTGTATGTTGACTTTTGGTTTAGTCAATATACCTAAAGGTAACGAAAACCCCGCTACAGAAAAGTGGCGACTCTGCTGGGGACATTCCACTCTCTAGTGGGTTTAGCCTACTTTTTGCTTGTATGTGTTGTATGTTTATATTTATTTGTGGCATATTTTTGTGCAAATTTGGGATGAATGTATTGTTTGTAATGTATGAATTGCTTGATATATCAATTGCTTGTATGCTTGGTGGTTTCTTGTGAGATGAGTTCTATACCCGAACTCAAGTGCACTTATGATAGGAGAATGGCATAGTCTTGTTGACTTGTGTGGAGTTATTCCTTAACAAGTTAACTTGGGATCAATAATGTCACATGAGTAGTCGTGGTTAGGCATTACTCTTTCCAATAGGAACCTTAGAAACCAAGGACCTTAGATACCTAGCCCATCTTGGCCTATTTTAGAACGTAGTGCGAAGGTCGTTCAAGTGTAAGACTTGATGCAATTGTTACGCGATACTACACTCATAAGAGTTTCTCTCAAGAATATTTTTGGAAGACGAGTAGTCGTTATATCCGATAATATCTGAAAGATGGGATGATGATTATGGGAACTTCTCCAGAACATGATTGTCAGGTTTAAACATAGTACACTCCCGTTGGGTGGTTCTTAACCGAGACTCCATGCTCGTGACTTACAACAAACCCGTAATTCGCGATTGATCTATTCTCGTATATCCTCAATATCAATGGAACTTGGGTGTTGATAAGGTGTAAACCATAATCCACCAAAATGGATGATTGATATTGATGATGACTTGAGCCATCCCGTGACCTTTGTGTGGTGTGACTTGCTTGATCCTTGAGTGTGTTTGTTGCATCCATGCATCCATGCATTCATTCGCATTCATGTCATCAACAATAAGATTTTACAAGGAACTTAAAGGGTCTATTGGCAAAAATTTTAGACATGGATAAGCGAAGAAGGAATACGAAGAAGTACAATTTCAGACAACCCGACTTGAAAGAGTTAAGGTGTTTGACATCTTATGTATTAGAGCCTCTGGAATTCAAAGCTCTCCATGGGAAGCTTCTATCTATTATTTCTACCAAGGTGGATGAGGGTCTAATGAGTGTGTTGGTGCAGTTCTATGATCCTCTGTATCGGTGCTTCACTTTTCCGGATTTCCAGCTTTTGCCTACACTAGAGGAGTATGCTTATCATGTGGGTATACCTATTCTTGACCAGTTTCCGTTCAGTGGTTTGGAGAAGATTCCGTCTTCTCAAGAGATTGCTGACATGCTTCATGTGGAGGTATCTGACATTGTTGCTAATATGACTACCAAAGGTGGAATTCAAGGTCTCCTCATTTGTACTCCTCATTTATGGGCTAGTGTTATTTCCCAACATCGATAACTTCGTGGATGTGAACGCTATTAGGATTTTCTCTTCTCTTAATCCCGTTCCGACTCTGTTGGGTGACACTTATTTCTCTTTGCATATGAGGAATGCAAAGGGTGGTGGTTCCATTGTATGTTGTATGCCTCTATGTACAAGTGGTTTATTTCGCACTTGCCTCAGACGCTTGCCTTCAAGGAGAACAATGGATGTCTATGGTGGTCTACGAGACTTATGTCTCTCACTAATGATGAAATCTCTTGGTATAATCGTGTTTATGATGGTGTTCAGATTATTGATTATTGTGGTGAGTTCTCCAATGTACCTCTTCTTGGTACATGTGGTGGAATTAGCTACAACCCTGCTTTGGCTCGCCATCAGCTTGGGTTCCCCTTAAAGGATAAACCCAACAACATTTTGTCGGAAGGCTTATTCTTTCAAGAGGGTAAAGATCCCCAAAACTTGAAGGATAGGATGGTCCGCGCCTGGCGCAAGGTTCATAGGAAAGGGAGGAATGAGCTTGGTCCGAAGAATTGTGTTGCTTTGGAACCTTACACCTCTTGGGTAAGGAAGAGAGCTCTCGAGTACTGCATGTCATACGAATATCTGAGACCTACCCCTATGGTTATGGTTGGGCCTTCAACCCTCCCTAATCAAGGAGTAGAGGAGTTGAGAGACAAAGACCGTTCATGTGCTTGGGTTCGTGAGCGTGAGGAGCTTCTTCAGCAGCTCAAGGATAAGGATGCAATGATAGAGTTTCTAGAGCATCAGGTTATCGATGAGCCCGATGATGTGGTTACTTCTCTCCAACCTCACTCATCTAGGTTTTGGAAGAAGAGATATGATCAGCTCGCCAAAGAGAAGGCCGACATGGAAGCAGCTTATGAGAGAGAGGTGAAGAGGCTTCGTGCAACGTATCTTCCGATCTCGAAGGCTTTAGACGATTGCTTCTAGGGCTCCATAGGATGTTTATTCTCCTTTTATCTTATATTGTATTTGGTTACCGAGCCTATACTACTTCTTTGGTTTAAATTTTTTTTCCAAATATTATATTGTTATGAGTATTCCATATATGTCTTAAAAAGTTCAATATCTTCAAAACATTTGCAAATAGATCCTTATAAAGTTCCTCTGATAAAAAACAAATCATATGCATAAGCAGGTTTTGGTTCCGAACTCTTGATGCAGTGGTCTAACTCTTTGCTCTTCATTTATTTTGAAGACAAGCTGACGCACTGGTACAATACCAGAGCTAATCATCATAAGATAATGGAACACCTTGAGCAAGAGAATAGAGATCTGAAAGAGGAGATTTCCAAGTTGACTGCCATGATGGAGTCAGTTCTTGCCGCTCAGAGTCAAGCCTCTCCAACTCCTCCCGCGAGGACAGTCATCTCCGAAGTGGTTACCTCAACAGTGTCTGCTGCCACCGCCCACTTTGCTCCATATATGCCTGCTGGGTTCCCTTGGGGAATGCCACCAAATTTTATACCAGAGGGTTTCGCTCCCACTCTTGCTTCTATGTCGGCATCTAGCCCGGTCTTGTCTATGCCACCTCCCGTTGTGCATACTTTGCCGCGTGTTGAAGACACCATCTATCATTCTGAACCATCTGAGGGCCCGGACATTTATGAAAAGATGGACGAGATGAAGGATCAATTCCTTGAGCTGCGCAAGGAACTGAAAACGGTGAGAGGCAAAGATCTGTTTGGGAAGAGTGATGTTGAACTATGCTTAGTGCCCAACATGAAAATCCCAGTCAAATTCAAAGTGCCTGACTTTGAGAAGTATAAAGGAAACACATGTCCACTCATTCATGTTGTGATGTATGCTCGCAAGATGTCGAACCAGACAGATAATGATCAACTGTTGATTCACTATTTCCAGGACAGCCTGACAGGTGCTGCGCTCCGTTGGTATATGGGGCTAGAGAGTGCAAGCAACCGCACTTTCAATGATCTAGGAGAGGCTTTCGTGAAATAGTATAAATACAACGTCGACATGGCTCTGGATAGAGATCAATTGAGGGCGATGTCCCAAAAAGACAAGGAGACCTTCAAGGAATACGCCCAGAGGTGGAGGGAGTTGGCAGCTCAGATAGTGCCACCCTTGGAGGAGAAGGAGATGACAAAGATCTTCTTGAAGACTTTGAGCTTTTTCTATTATGAGCGCATGATTGCTAGTGCTCCCTCAGACTTTACCGAAATGGTAAATATGGGGATGAGGCTAGAAGAGGGAGTCCGTGAAGGATGATTGTCTCGTGATGATAGCAATTCGGCAAAGAAGTATGGAGGATTTTCCAGGAAGAAAAAAGGGGAGACTCATGTTGTTTCTTCCTATATCAAAAGAAGGCCTTCTGTGAGGAGGAAGGAAGTCTGGCAAGCTGTTAACCAATACCAGGTGGCTCATATAGCACCTGCTTTCAGAGAAGCTCAACAACCACAACAACAACATCGTCAACAACAACAGGGTTACCAGCCTCACAACAATAACAACAACAGAACCAACAACTATGAGAGGAAGAGGGTGACTTTTGACCCAATTCCTATGACCTATGCTGAATTGTATCCTTCCTTAATCGATAGGAAGTTGATAACTCCACGAGATCCTCCTGCTGTGCTAGCCAATCCTCAATGGTGGTACAAGCCTGAACTTCACTCTGTGTATCATTCTGGTGCTCCCGGACATGACGTGGAGAATTGCTTTCCATTGAAGACCAAGGTGCAAGACCTTGTGAGAAGTGGGATACTATTCTTCGAGGATGTAGCCCCGAATGTCAAGAAGAACCCATTGCCTGAGCATGGGAAGGCAGCTGTTAACATGGTTCAGGGGTGCCTTGGCAAATATAAAGTCCTTTATATGAACGACATAAGGCAATCCTTAGTAGAGATGCATAGGTTGTTGTGTGAGCAGAGTCACTATGAGCATGATCATGATAGGTGCCATGTGTGCACTATCAACGAAAAGGGATGCCTCAAAGTTAGAAGGGACATCCAAGAGATGCTAGACCAAGGGATGTTTGAGATACTTCAGAATCGTAATGAGGATGAAGTCAATGTTATCACTCCAGTGTTCAAAATTCCTGATCATGTTGTCATCAAGTATGATGGCAGAAAGAAAAAGGTGGTGCCAACTCTTGTGATCAAGCCAGCGGGCCCTATCCCGTATGTGTCAGACAAGGTGGTCTCGTACCGTTACAACGTTGTTATGCTAGAAGATGGGAAGTAGGTGTCGTTGCCCTCAACCTCTGTCGTAAGCATATCCGATGTTAGTGGAGTGACCCGTAGTGGTCGTGTTTTCTCGGCTCAGCCGAAATCCCATGAAGACGTCGTGAAGAAAGATGTTGTCGGTTCTGCCGGTCCAGTAGGGACTTCTTCTTCAAATCATTCCGCTCCTGCTGTGAAGGGTGTTGACCTTGTTGTTGTTAAATCCAATAACGCTCCTATCCTGGTTGGCCAGTCTGGAATGTTGAAAGAGGATGGTGATGAGATGCTGAGGCTCATCAAAAGGAGTGAGTACAATGTTGTGGAGTAGTTGCTTCAAACTCCATCAAATATATTTGTCCTATCTTCGTTGATGAATTCAGAGCCACACCGTGAAGCGTTGCAAAGGGTGTTGGATGTGGCATACATGGATCACGATGTCACGATTGAGCAGTTTGATAGCATTATTGCAAATATAACTGCCTACAACAATTTAAGCTTTTGTGATGCTGATCTTCCCGAGGAGGGAAAAGACCACAATTTGGCCTTACATATATCTATGAATTGTAAAGATGATGCCTTGTTCAATGTGTTGGTGGACACAGGGTCATCACTTAATGTATTGCCAAAATCCACTCTCGCCAAACATTCATATCAGGGGCCTCCCATGAGGCAGAGTGGAGTGGTAGTAAAAGCTTTTGATGGATCGCGTAAGACTGTGATCGGTGAATTAGACCTCCCGATCAAGATTGGACCTAGTGATTTCCAGATCACTTTCTAAGTTATGGACATACATCTATCATACAGTTGTTTGCTTGGTAGACCATGGATTCATGAGGCAGGTGCCGTGACATCCACCCTACACCAAAAGTTGAAGTTCGTTAAGAACAAGAAGTTGGTGGTGATAGGGGGAGAGAAGGCTCTCTTGGTCATCCATTTATCTTCCTTTTCCTATATTGATGCTGAGGATGAGGTTGGAACTCCATTCCAAGCCTTGTCTATTGTTGAGCCTTCTAGGAAAGGACTTTCTTCATTTGTCTCCTACAATGACGCGAAGTTGGCCATCGAGCATGGCGCAACTAATGGTTTGGGGAAAATGATAAAGATGGAAGATAATAAGTCCTAGGCTGGTATAGGGTATTCTTCTGGTGTTTCCAATGATCTTGGGTTGTTTCAGAGTGGAGGTTTCATCCACACCGTTGAAGATCAAGAAGCTGTTGCCATCATCGAAGAAGATGAAGAGGAAGACCTTGGCAACTTTGTCATACCTGGAGGGATCTGCAATAATTGGGTCGTTGTTGATGTTCCCACAGTTATCCATAAGTCAACGTAATATGTTCATTTTGTTTAAAAACCATTCTCCTATGCCAAAAGGAGAAGTGAAGGCATTGTTGGTATAATTGATTTATACAATGATATTCATTCAAAAATCGCATGTTAAATGTTTGTTTTCCAAATTATTTTTCATTTTTTGCTTTTCAAATGAAATTGGTGATCACTATAAAACCCTAAAAAAAGAGAATAAAATCAATCTTTTCATCTGCATAATGATTTGCTTTGTTTGAATTCTAAAATCTCTTTTATACTCAAAATCATTATGCAGGATAATCAAACCCATTGAACATAATGATCCAACACCATCTCCCAACTTTGAGTTCCCTGTATTTGAGGCAGAAGAAGATGATGTTGAAGAGATTCCTTATGAGATTACCCGTCTGCTTGAGCACGAGGAGAAGATCATTCAGCCACATCTTGAGAATCTGGAAATAGTCAACTTGGGGTCTGATGACTGCGTTCGTGAAGTAAAGATTGGGGCACTCCTTGAAGAGTCTGTTAAGAAGGGTTGATTGAGTTGCTACAAGAATATGTCGATGTCTTTACCTGGTCGTATGAAGACATGTCTGGTCTAGATACTGATATCGTGCAACATTTCTTGCCGTTGAAGCCTGGGTGTGTGCCTGTGAAGCAAAAGCTCAGAAGAACTCATCCTGATATGGCAGTGAAGATTAAAGAAGAGGTTCAGAAGAAAATTGATGCGGGGTTTCCGGTGACTTCTACATATCCTCAATGGGTGGCCAATATTGTGCTTGTACCTAAAAAAGACGGAAAAGTCCGAATGTGCGTGGACTACCGTGACTTGAATAAAACTAGCCCAAAAGATGATTTTCCTCTACCACACATTGATATGTTGGTAGACAGTACGTCTAAATTCAATGTCTTTTCATTTATGGACGGATTTTTCGGTTATAATCAGATTAAAATGGCACTCGAGGATATGGAGAAGACAACATTCATCACACCTTGGGGAACATTCTGTTATCGAGTGATGCCTTTCGGTTTGAAGAACGCCGGAGCCACGTATCAACGTGCTATGACTACCTTATTTCACGACATGCTGCACACGGATATTGAGGTGTATGTCGATGATATGATCGCAAAGTCGAAAACGGAAGTTGAACATGTAGAACACTTGTTGAAGCTTTTCCAGCGTTTGAGGAAGTACAAACTCCGCTTGAATCCAAACAAGTGTACATTTGGAGTCCGTTCCGGAAAGTTATTGGGCTTTATTGTCAGCGAGAGAGGTATTAAAGTTGATCCTGCCAAGGTCAAAGCAATACAAGATATGCTTGCGCCCAAAACTGAGAAGCAAGTCTGAGGTTTTCTTGGCCGCTTGAATTACATCTCGAGATTTATATCCCACATGACTACCACATGTGCGCCTATATTCAAGCTCCTCTGAAAAGATCAGCGTCATGATTGGACCGAGGATTGCCAAAGGGCCTTTGACAGTATCAAAGAGTATCTGTCCGAGCCTCCGATTCTGTCTCCGCCCGTTGAAGGGAGACCGTTGATTATGTACTTAACTGTGCTTGATGATTCCATGGGTTGTGTCCTTGGTCAGCAAGATGAATCGGGAAAGAAAGAATATGCAATATACTACTTGAGTAAGAAGTTCACTGACTGTGAGTCTCGGTACTCAATGCTTAAGAAGACATGTTGTGCTTTGGCTTGGGCTGCTAAGCATTTATGCTAGTATATGTTGAATCATACCACTTGGTTGATATCCAAAATGGATCCAATCAAGTATATCTTTGAGAAGCCTGCTTTAACTGGGAGAATTTCCCGTTGGCAGATGCTGTTATCTGAGTATGATATTGAGTATCGAGCTCAAAAAGATATTAAAGGTAGTATCTTGGCTGACCATTTGGCACATCAACCAATTGAAGATTATCAGTCCGTGCAATACGACTTCCCTGATGAGGAGATTTTGTATTTGAAGATGAAAGATTGTGATGAGCCTACGCTCGATGAAGGGCCAGAGCCTGGTTCTTGATGGGGTATGGTGTTCGATGGTGCTGTCAATCAGTATGGAAATGGTATTGGGGCAGTGGTTATTACTCCTCAAGGCACACATTTTCCTTTTACAGCAAGGCTAACTTTCAAATGCACGAATAATATGGCGGAGTATGAGGCTTGTATTATGGGTTTGGAAGAATGTATTGATCTTAGGATCAAACATCTTGATGTTTATGGTGATTTGGCCCTTATTGTTAATCAGATTAAGGGTGAATGGGAGACGAATCATCCTGGCCTTATCCCATATAGAGATTATGCGAGGAGGATTTCAACTTTCTTTACTAAAGTTGACTTTCATCATATTCCTCGAGATGAGAATCGGATGGCGGATGCTCTCGCTACGCTTGCTTCAATGATTGTTGTAAATCATTGGAATGAAGTCCCCAATATTACTGTGATGCGCTTGGATAGACCAGCTCATGTGTTTGCAGTTGAGGAAGTGAAAGATGATAAACCATGGTATTATGATATCAAGTGCTTTCTCCGAAGTCAAACTTACCCGCCTGGGGCATCTGTTAAAGACAAGAAGACTTTGAGGAGATTATTTGGCAGTTTCTACCTTAATGGTGATGTGATTTACAAGAGGAATTTCGACATGGTTCTGCTCAGATGCGTGGATAGACACGAAGCAAGCCTGTTGATGATTGAAGTCCATGAGGGTTCATTTGGTACCCATTCCAATGGACATGCGATGGCAAAGAAAATGTTGAGAGCGGGCTACTATTGGTTGACAATAGAGTCTGACTGCTGCAAGTTTGTGAAGAAGTTCCATAAGTGTCAGATTTATGTAGACAAGATTCATGTTCCCCCGACACTTCTGAATGTTATTTCCTCTCCATGGCCTTTCTCCATGTGGGGAATTGACATGATTGGTATGGTTGAGTGAAGCGTGGTTTTTCGCAAGTGTACGAACGCGTCAGAGTAATATAAAAGATTATCGTATCCACAGAGACCAAGTGTCAAGCTATCGTTATCTGTTGTTATGGTGTTTATCAAAGGCAATCAAAATAGGTGTTTTTATAGTTTGCAATGAAAAGTAAAGTATTGAAATAGAATATAATTAATAAAGACAGGGTCGAATGTAATTCACGTAATCAATTAATAATCCAAGTACTTGCTAATAGAACTACTTATGGGCAAGGTTTCCTACTTTAAAAAGAACTAATTTAACAGGAACTGTCGCTTTTGCATATTCAGAACAGAGTTGTACTCCCTAATCAAACCCTCTTATTGTCACTTATAAAAAAGGCGCGCATTGCGTTAGAGTAGTAAACCTATTTTTAAGAAATATAGTATCTTGACTAAGTTGAAAAGTATTATAACCTGGATTTCTTAACCAAAAGAGGTTCTTACGAACCAGACTCTAAACTTATAAACGCGTCCGAAAATAGTTTTAAAATCTCTTTTCTTCTTAATGTTAAAAACTCCTAATGAACTAAACAAAGCGCTTTCGCTGTTTTTGAAATAGTTAAAAAACAATTAAGTTTATAAAGACGTTGGACGGCTTTCGATCTTACCCAACGGAATTGAAGTGCGGGAAAACTTAAGTTGAAAGTTAAAATAGCCCTTAAGTGTCCACGAACAATTGTACGGATTACTGGTTTAATTACGATCCTTACATTCTAGCCTTATAAATTTAGCTAGACATGGTAAAGTAAAAGTGCATTAAAATAAATAAAAGTAGTGCGAGTGCGGAAAGTAAATAAAAGTAGTGTGAGTGCGGAAATAAATAAAGTAAAAGCGAGTGCGGGAAATAAATAAAGTAAAGCGAGTGCGGGAAATAAATAAAGTAAAGGCGAGTGCGGGAAATAAATAAAGTAAAAGCGAGTGCGGGAAATAAATAAAGTAAAGCGAGTGCGGGAAATAAATAAAATAAAAGCGAGTGCGGGAAATAAATAAAGTAAAGGCGAGTAATAAAAACCTGCTCCAATCGGAGGGCTGAGTAAATGGCAATGCGGAAAACAAAATGGCGGCAGGATTAACTTCCTCCCAAAGTGCTCCAAACTCGATTACAGACTCTATCACAGACTTGATTACACAATTGTGGTAACACTCTAATGCGAAGCGATTACCACTATAAAATATTGAATATATGCCTAAGTGAAACAAAGTTGCTTCCGAGTTTGCCTCTGTTCTAAGTTTGGATGGTTGTAAAAGTGAATTCGCGTTTCTATTTATAGGCAAGTAAAAAGATGGAAATGACTTGGATGCCCTTCACTTGAAAATAGGAGGGAACCATTTTTCCTCTTGTGGCGCCCGCCACAAGGCCATGGCGCCCGCCACAAGCACAATATGGGGCGCCTTAGTGGAAGTAGTGGGAAAACGTGGGAGTTGATGGAAGTTGAATTTGACACGTCATGGCTTGGTCTGTGGCGCCCGCCATGGGGTAGGCCATAAGAGCAAAATGCTGATTTTTAGGGTTTTTGGCTCTTTTTCGCTCCTTTTCTCGATCGGGGCTCCGATTAAAGTAAAAACCTGAAAACAAAGGAAAACACAGTAATAACACAACAAAATGATAATAAAGCAATGTAGCGCTCCCTCTGAGCCTTGTCTCTATAGGCAACATGCATGTCATCAAAACCCTGCATCCTGTAAAAGTTAGGAAAGTGATCCTGAAAATACAAACCATTCAAATCTTAGTCTCAATGCAAAATAAGATAAAATAAAATAAAAATACAAAATAAATGTAAATAAATGCGAAAAAAGTAAAATGAAACGAAAAACCATGGGTTGCCTCCCACGCAGCGCTTGTTTAACGTCATTAGCTTGACGATCAGAATTTATACACCTGTAGTAGTAGGAATCGGTGGATCTTGGATACTTCGAAAGGACCAGTCCATCTTGATTGTAGCTTTCCAAGGAAGAGACGTAACCTAGTGTTGAAAAGGAGAACCGAATCGCCTATATTGAAGTTTTTCTTTACTATTCTTTTCTCGTGATAGGCTTTTGTCCTCTCTTTATATATTTTTGCATTCTCGTAGGCAGATTGCCTAAGTTCTTCTAGTTTATGAATGTCTAGGATACGCTTCTCTCCAGCGGCTAGGTAGTCTAAATTCAAAGTTTTAATGGCCCAATAGGCTTTATGCTCTAACTCGAATGGTAAGTGACATGATTTTCCTTAAACAAGTTGGTAAGGAGTAGTTCCTATAGGGGTTTTGAAAGCGGTTCTATAGGCCCATAATTCTTCTTGAAGCTTCTGAGACCAGTCTCTCCTAGAAATAGAAACAGTTTTCTCTAGGATTTGTTTTATCTCCCTATTAGATACTTCTACTTGGCCACTAGTTTGTGGGTGGTATGGTGTTGCTACTCTATGCCTAACTCCATATTTTATTAAAAGTTTGTCAAATATTCTCGATATAAAGTGTGATCCTCCATCGCTTATGACTAAACGTGGTGTTCCAAATCTAGGGAATATATAGTTTTTAAATAGTTTGATTACTACCCTAGTGTCGTTTGTGGGTGCAGCTATAGCTTCAATCCACTTAGACACATAGTCTACAACTACTAAGATATACCTGTTTCCTAAGGATGGTGGAAAGGGTCCCATGAAATCTATACCCCATACGTCAAAGAGTTCTACTTCCTGAATGTTTCTTAAGGGCATTTCATCACGTCTTGAAATGTTTCCAGTGCGTTGGCATCTGTCGCATTTGACAATGTATGCATAGACATCACGCCACATGGTAGGCCAGAATAGGCCAGCTTGAAGAATCTTGGCGTATGTCTTAGAGGTTCTCGCATGTCCACCATAAGGTGCAGAATGACAATGCTCGATAATATTATTTACCTCTTCTTCTGGAACGCAACGGCGAAAAATGCCATCTTTACCCCTTTTGAAAAGGAGCGGTTCGTCCCAATAGAAGTTTCTCACATCGTGGAAGAATTTCTTCTTGCGGTGGTAGTCAAGATCAGGGGGTACTATATCAGCAGCTAGGTAATTAACGAAATCTGCATACCAGGGTACGTTACTTATTGCTAAGGAATTTTGGGGGTGCTCAAAAGGATCTAGGTTATTATCTTCAATGGTTTCTACTTTAGCTATCAGTCTATCATAGGCTAAATCATCATTTATGGGTATTAGTTCAGGTTTTAGATGTTCTAGCCTAGAAAGGTGATCGGCTACTACATTCTCAGTGCCTTTTTTATCTCTTATATCTAAATCAAACTCTTGTAGTAATAGAATCCTTCGGAGTAACCTGGGCTTGGCATCTTTTTTACTTAATAGGTAACGAATGGTAGTATGATCGGTGTAAACAATAATTTTTGCTCCTACTAGATAAGATCTAAATTTGTCTATAGCGAAAACTACAACGAGTAATTCTTTTTCGGTTGTTGCGTAGTTAAGTTGGGCAGCATCTAGGGTTCTACTGGCATAATAAATGGCATGTAATTTTTTATCTTTCCTTTGTCCTAGAACGGCTCCAACTGCATAATCATTAGCATCGCACATTATTTCAAAAGGTTCCGACCAATTGGGCGGTTTCATAATGGGTGCTGATACTAATGCTTGCTTTAAAAGATTAAATGCGTCATAACACTTTTCATCGAAAATGAATTCCGCATCTTTCATTAAAAGTCCAGTTAAAGGTTTAGTGATTTTGGAGAAGTCCTTAATAAAACGCCGAAAGAATCCAGCGTGTCCAAGAAAGCTTCGGACTTCTCTGATGGTTTTTGGGGGTTTTAGGTTTTCTATTATTTCTATTTTAGCTTTATCTACCTCTATACTTTTTTCGGAAACTATATGTCCTAAAACTATTCCTTCGATTACCATGAAATGACATTTTTCCCAATTTAGCACGAGGTTTACTTCCACGCATCTCTCCAGGATTTTCTCAAGGTTAGCAAGACAATTGTGGAAGTCAAACCCGCAAACCGAGAAACCATCCATAAACACTTCCATGATACCATCTAGGTAATCTGCGAATATTGACATCATGCAGCGTTGGAAAGTAGCTGGGGCATTACAGAGGCCGAACGGCATTCGTCTGTAGGAAAAAGTTCCATAGGGGCATGTAAAGGTAGTTTTTTCTTGATCTTCAGGGTGAATAGGTATTTGGAAGAATTCAGAGTATCCATCTAGATAACAGAAGTAAGAGTGTCTGGCTAGACGCTCCAACATCTGGTCAATAAATGGTAAAGGGAAATGATCCTTCCTAGTTGCTTTATTTAATTTTCTATAATCTATACACATCCGCCATCCTCCTTCTAAACGTTTTGCTACATGTTCGCCTTTATCGTTTTGCACGACTGTGATGCCTCCCTTTTTAGGTACTACATGCACAGGGCTCACCCACTTACTATCTGAGATATGGTAGATGATACCTGCCTCAAGTAACTTAAGAACTTCCTTCTTAACAACATCACTCATTATAGGGTTTATTCTCCTCTGATGTTCCCTAGAGGGTTTTGAATCTTCTTCGAGCGAAATCCGATGCATGCATACGGATGGGCTTATACCTTTCAGGTCAGAGATGTTATATCCTAAGGCTGAAGGATGTCTTCGTAAAACGTCTAAAAGTTGGTTCGTCTCCTCTTGGCTCAAGGTAGCACTGACTATAACTGGGCGGTTCATCTTTTCATCGAGGAACTCGTATCTCAGGTTCTTAGGTAGTTCCTTAAGTTCTAAGGTTGGTTTCTCAGGGCATGGCATAGGATCTGGAGTAAGGGATAAACATTCGTAAAGGTTATCATCGATGTAAGGTTCTTTAAAGTCATCATCTTCCTTTATGGGGGTTGATGGTAACTTAATAATTTCTTTTTGTTCTAATTCTCTAACATATTCATCAATGATATCTAAGGCATAACATGAGTCTCCCATCACAGGTGCCATAAGAAATTTCGAAAGTATAAATTCTATTTTCTCGTCACCTACCTCAAATGTCAACTTTCCTTTCTTGACATCTATTATGGCTCCTGCAGTCGATAAGAATGGTCTACCTAGAAGGATTGGTATATCGTTGTCCTCTTTGATGTCCATGACAACAAAATCAGTAGGGATAAATAGTTGGCCTATCCTAACAAGAACATCTTCTAAAATGCCTATCGGATATTTAACAGATCTATCGGCTAACTGAAGTGACATCTTAGTGGGTTGTAATTCTCCTAAGTTTAATCTCTCACAAACTGCTAGAGGCATTAAGCTCACACTAGCCCCTAAGTCTAGAAAAGCTTTTTCGATGACATGATTACCCAAAAGGCAAGGAATGGAGAAATTTCCAGGATCTTTATCTTTCTTTGCTAATTTGTCCTCGGAAATAGCATTACATTCCAAAGGCTTCGGATCGTCAAGTCTACGTTTGTTGGTAAGGATGTCTTTCAGAAACTTTGCATAAGAAGGTATCTGGGTGATGGCTTCTGTGAAAGGGATTTCTACATGAATTTTTTCTATAACTTTAATAAATTTTTGATACTGTTTATTGATCTGGGTTTGTTTGAGTCTTTGCGGATATGGTATAGGTGGTTTATATGGCGAGGGCGGTACGTAAATTTTATCTTTAGGTTCTTCTCCTTTCTCTCGACCATCCTGGTTTTCAGATTCCTCTGGTTCCTTTACTTTGTCCGGGGGTTTGGTACATTCCTTAGAAGTTTTGGGTTCACTCAATCTAGGGTTTGATGGCTCATCATAAGCGTTCCCACTTCGTAGGGTAATGGCATTGGCTTGTCCTCTCGGATTTTGTTGAGGTTGTCCAGGGAATTGTCCTCCAGGTGTAGTCTGAGGGGCTTGGTTTAAAGCTACCTGAGAGATCTGGGTTTCAAGCATCTTGGTATGAGTAACTATTTGGTCAACCTTGGTTCCTAACTGAGTAATCAATTTGTTAACATGAATGTTTTGATTCATGAACTCCTTGTTTTGTTGGGTTTGAGCGGTGATAAAATTTTCCATAATTTTCTCAAGGCTCGGCTTCGGTGGTACAGGTTGCATAGGTTGATTTGATATAGGGGCTTGATAACTAGGTCTCGGAGGTGCATTATTTTGAATAGGGTTATTGTTTTTATAGGAGAAGTTCGGGTGATTCCTCCATCCAGGGTTATAGGTATTCGAGTATGGGTTCCCTTGGGTGTAGTTCACTTGCTCGGAGTGGGTTTCGTTTAATAGACTGCATTCTGCAGATTGGTGTCCTTTGGTTCCACATATCTCACAATCCGACGAAACTGCGGCTATAGTATTCGGGTTCGTGTACATATGCTCGACTTTAAGGGCTAATGCGTCCATTTTAGCCTGCATCATGTCTATAGAGCTTAGTTCATGCACTCCTCCTTGGGCTTCCTTCTTTTCCACTGTCGCTCGTTCGACTCCCCATAATTGATGGTTTTGAGCCATGTCTTCAATGAGGGCACTAGCTTCAGGGTAAGGTTTGTTCATCAGAGCACCGCCTGCGGCAGCGTCGATGGTCATCTTTGTGTTGTAATGAAGTCCATTATAGAAGGTTTGAATGATTAACCAATTTTCTAAGCCATGATGTGGGCATGCTCGTAACAACTCTTTATATCTCTCCCAAGCTTCGAACAGCGATTCTCCTTGGTTTTGGGTAAATCTAGTTATATGGTTTTGAAGAACGGCGGTCTTACTCGGGGGAAAATATCTAGCAAGAAAAACTCTTCTAAGGTTATCCCAAGTCGTAATGGAATTGGGTGGAAGGGAATCTAACCATGATAGGGCTTTATCTCTGAGGGAAAAAGGAAATAATCTTAAACGTATTGCCTTAGGAGAAGCTCCAATGGTTTTAAAAGTATTTGCTAATTGAAGAAATATTTTTAAATGTTGGTTAGGGTTCTCGGTAGCGAGACCCGCGAATTGTCTCTGTTGCACTAGTTGCAGCAGGGATGGTTTAAGTTCAAAATTATTGGCTGGGATTATTGGGTTTACTATACTAGAACTAGGTTCTTCATTAGATGGTTGAGCGAAGTCCTTAAGAGGTCTTTGGTTTTGATCTTCGGCCATAGCTCTCTTAATTCTATGAAAGAATAAACGTGCGCGAGCGTAACGTTCAGGTTCCGCCAGAGGGTATACTAAGCTTAAACATCCGGTACTGCGAGTTCTTCGCATCGACCGGTGGGAAATAACCTAAGTCTAAATGATATAACAACAGGAAAATGAAATTTGACGAAATTGGTCCCCGGAAACGGCGCCAAAAACTTGATGCGTGGTTTTTCGCAAGTGTACGAATGCGTCAGAGTAATATAAAAGATTATCGTATCCACAGAGATCAAGTGTCAAGCTATCGTTATCTGTTGTTATGGTGTTTATCAAAGGCAATCAAAATAGGTGTTTTTGTAGTGTGCAATGAAAAGTAAAGTATTGAAATAGAATATAATTAATAAAGACAGGGTTGAATATAATTCACGTAATCAATTAATAATCCAAGTACTTGCTAATAGAACTACTTATGGACAATGTTTCCTACTCTGAAAAGAACTAATTTAACAGGAACTGTCGCTTTTGCGTATTCAGAACCGAGTTGTACTCCCTAACCAAACCCTCTTATTGTCACTTATAAAAAAGGCGCGCATTGCGTTAGAGTAGTAAACCTATTTTTAAGAAATATAGTATCTTGACTAAGTTGAAAAGTATTATAACCTGGATTTCTTAACCAAAAGAGGTTCTTACGAACCAGACTCTAAACTTATAAACGCGTCCGAAAATAGTTTTAAAATCTCTTTTCTTCTTAATGTTAAAAACTCCTAATGAACTAAACAAAGCGCTTTCGCT